>NW_010395797.1:0-19886 GCF_000710305.1 Buceros rhinoceros silvestris | reverse complement strand
GTATATCGGTCCCTCGACCCTTAACACTGGGTTCAAGGAGATCCTAGTTCCTGAGCTAGTTCACAGTCTCAGACTTCTACTTCTTCCAGAAAGATCCTTCTCCCATGTGGTAAATCTTTACCCTATGGTGAAAGTTTTTTCATGGTTAGGATTGTAACTGGACCAAAGTCTTTCAGCTATACAGGACTGACAACACTCGAGCATCTTGGATAAGAAGATTCCAGGTTGTTTATGGCTGACAAATGCTTATAAAGAAACACTTTTGTCTTCCAGTGGTTCTGCATCTCTACCACCTAATGCTAGACCTTCCCCAGTTTCACCAGTCTGCAAGGCCCTCTTTTCTACTGACATACATTTAAAACACCATCCCTACCCTCTTGCTCAGCTTGCTTTTTAACATCTCAGAGTAAGAGATATCTTTTCCTTCCTCTTACTATACAGAGACACAGCTATAAAAAGTTTCATTGTTTCTCAATTCTATTTTTTAGTCCTGAACGAGGAGGGGGAGGCAAAGGAGAGAGAGAAGAGAAAGCTGAGAAAGGGATAGAAAACAGGAGATTTTTCAGAACTGAAAGCCCTAATAGAATTTTGAGAAATTCCCTGTGGGATTATTTCAAGATAGAGAAAACAATTGAATAGTGACATAAATAGAGAGCTAGTTATCCAACAGAAGAGTTTAGGAAACGTGAAGATTTGCATTTCCTTGGTGCATTATTGATAAGGATGTCTATTTATTGTGTATGTGAGCACGAGTAGAAAAAACCCACAAATCCTGAAAGTTCACAGCCCTTGTGAAAGTTAAACCATGACTTTGCAGATCTAAGAATTATAGATAGAATTGGAATCATTAGATAGATTTGGATTGCTTAAATGATTGAGGCAAGGTTTCGGGACTTCTGAAACCTGTTTGCCCCTCTGTTTTTCAAGCTGAAGACGTAAACACGAACAGAGGTGCTGAAGTAATTTTTTCTATATTCTGTTCAGTTTACACTTCATTATCCATATGTCTTGCCTAGGCATGTAGATATTATTAATTTCTAAGCAATCCTGAGAACTATATTAATCTTTGGCTACAGTTGTTGGCAGGAAACTCAGAGAAGATAACTGATTTCTAGCAACCCAGTCTCCTATAATATCAATGGTCAGAGTGGGAAGTAGCTGTGCAGCAAATGAAATTCAGAAGGTTCTTAAGGTTTCTGTATGAAGTATTTTTTTTTCTTAAACATAATTACAGTTGTACTTAATGAAGTAGCAGAACTTAAAGCTGTCAGGAAATGCTGTGGCAACATTTCTTGAAGGAGCATATTAAATAGTAATGGTGTCAAACATCTGAAAGAGTGAGCAGACCTTGCATGTGTAGTTTTCGAGTCATAGGAAATTAAAAAGGAGTTGGAATGTTGCCAGTTGACTGACTATAGGGAAAAAAAGAGACCCATAATAAGCAACAGTTGTAGTTACAATATTTGCTGAAACCAACACACACTAAATAATAATGAAAGCAACCATCTAAAAATGCTGGCAGAATATATAGAACAGCTGAGCTGAAGAATCTGCAAAAAGGATTAAAAAAAAAAAAAAGGAACTGGTATATCGCCAATATGCTGCCAAAGAATAAAAAGCTCCATTGGAGATTAAATGATGAGATCAATTGCAGACAAGGATTTTTAAAACAAAAAGAGTGAAAAGAAAAGGGTCAATTCTTAGGTTGTGTAAATGACAAAATCTTCACAGGTAAAGTGATTTCTTAAAAAAAGCACTTATTTAAGTAGAGTTCTAAAGCTTTTTATTTTCTTGCCTTTAATTAGGAAAAGACGTGGGCAAGGAAGACATTTGTTAACATATTGAAATACATCATTTTGTACAAGAATCTTACGTGAGATTATTTTTTAAAATTATAGATGACTTTAAGTTACCTTCTGTCCAAGAGAACCTTATTATCTTTACACTAAAGAACTTAAACCTAATAACCAATGACAGTGGGATCTTGTGCTTGCTTGTAAGAAATAAAAGGTAAATTCTTACAGTAAGTGAGTAAGAGCTGAGGAATGTTTCTGACCCTTGGAGAAACATGGATTCCACTAAGACATCTGTCAATAATAGCACTTGCATGTCCCTGTTCGCAGATAATATTTAAATATTTTTGGACTAGAGAGAGCATAAAGTAAAAAGAGCCCACTCATCTCAGCTGTGAAGATATTTAGTTTCCAAGCTCAGATCTTGGCAAAAAATTAAACCAAATGTTCTCTGGATATATACAGGAAGTTATTCCTAATCTTGTCCCCCTGGACTTTGATCAGTCTAGTCTTATTCAGCTCTCTTGATTCTAGGTTTTGCAGAATGAGCTTTAGGATTTGGGGTGCTCTGGTGTTCAGACCTGTGATATGTAAGTTTTTGCTTGCAGTTTGATCTTTGTTATTAATGCTTACGCTTATACTGCTTGACCTGACAGTACCATAAAACACATAGGTCTCTGCCTTGCTTGTATACTAGTTGTAAACAGACACATAGACCAAGCTCCTCTATGATCTGAATTCCCTCGAAGGACACAAGGAGAAGTAATACAGACAATCTGAATAGGCAGAGGACCTGATTTGAGAGACTCTAGATTACATGGCCCAGAAAATCAGCCCGACATCACTGAACATGACTAATGGAAGGTCCCCAGCGTTGCTTGAATGATCTAGCCTCTGTCTTTGCAGGCTTATTTTTTTAATGAAAAGTTGTTCTACATACCTTTCTTCCCCATTTATACGGTTATATGATGTAAAGTTTATATATAAAGCAAAGAACATGAAAAAGATTTCCATGTTTGAATCCTCTGTTAGAAGTCAAACTGCCTCTGAAAACCTTAAAATTACTCACAAAACCTTCTGAATGTTATGATAGACCTCCTGCTTCTTTCTTGGTGGTGGTAAAAGCTGGACCCATGCCCAGTGCAAGGAACACAGTGTAAATAACGTTGCTGCAGATTGCTACTGGATTGTTCAAAACATCAGATGGCTAGAATATGTTATTATCAACAAGCTGTTTACTGGCCAATCAATTATAAACTCTGATGGAGCACTAGGCATTTTATTGTAGGCTAGCCAAATGGATGGAGAAAACATATGTCAATCTCTCTGTTACTTTAAGGGGCAAATTCTGCACTTCTCCTGCTTCAGTATGTTGCAAAATCTCCCACAATGGAACCACACTGATGTTAGTATGGAAGTGTAGGATTTATGGCAGTGCTGTGGGAATCACTAGGACAATGCAGTTCTCAGATATTTCAGCAACTTTATATCAACATACATTTGCATAATAAGAGTACAGCTGAGGCATCTGTGAGTAGTCCTCCCCTCGAAGGGGTTTTGAATGCATGAGTTTCTCAGTCTGTGTGCAATATAGGAACAGTTAGGAATTGCTGATTGGTTTTTACATTTGTGTTAGTTCTTACATGAAGAGAAGTTTGAGTCTTTTGTTCTCCTTCGTCTTATGTTTATTCCCCCCAAGTCTGTAAAATGAAATAAGTCCATTATCTGCAATCCCAAACTGGAAAATACTACCCACAATCAGATGCTTCAAGAGGAAGTTTTCCAGTTTAGATAAGGACATTTTTTTTTTTTTCTCACAGTACTTTAATCAATAATGTAACAATGGAAGGGCATTTTTTTTACTCCTGCAATTTGGAATTTCATTCTATTTTTTTTTTTTTTTCTGGAAAGGGCTTGATTGCAATGGGAAACAAGATTTAGAGAAGAATGGAGTCATTATGGTAACGAGAAGAATAAAAAACAATTTCCTTTGGAAAAATCTTTTGTTATGTTGGTGGCAAGCAGTTGTATAGGACCTATCCAAAGGACTCTTGGACAATGACTAGAAAGAACAGGTCTAATAAGTGTGCTGTCATTCAATGTGGTTGCTTATGTCACAGTATGTCTGTGACTTGCAGGTAGTACCAGCAGTCACTGGAGTTTCTCACTCCCTAAAATTCAGTCAGAGGTGATCTAAACTGATGTTCTGAGTTTGAAAGGAGGGCAGAAAACTCTCCCTTTGAAATCCTATTAGATATTATGCAATACCTCTTGAGATAAAAAACAAAAAATACTTGATTTTTCCTTCTACCTCCTCTCGGCTCCAAAACCTGTAATGTGCTAATGCTGATAAGAAGTATTAAGGGAAAAGAATAAAAACAATTGAGAAGCGTATGATATCTATATTTCAAAACTATCTGATTTAAAGAGTTCGAAAACTTGAATCTCACTGATTGTTCCCTTTGGGTATTTTCTGCCACCATCTGTGAAGGTGAGCGATAAGTCACTCTGTAAGTCATTCTTGAAAATACCAGTGAGAGCGAGAGGAATCTGGTCTGCAGTGAATATATCACCACAAGAAACTAAGAACCAAAGATTGCCTATATTAAAAAGAAGGAAAGATTACCTCCTGCGGAGATTATGAGCTCTGGAAGGGAAAAAAAAAATGAAGACATACCTGCTCTACACTGAAAAATGTTCATGGATGTGTCCTGCAATGAAAAATGCAAATCCTTGCCCAAAACTCACTTCTGAGATTTATTTCTTCCTTTCTTTCTTTCCTTTTTAAAATTTGAGCAAGAAGCAACTCTGAATTCCTTTTTTGTTTGTTTGGTTTTTATTTTATAAATTACTGATTCTCAAGTTGTTTGTAAATCATCACAGTTCTGTTGGCTCTAAAAACACCAGCAAAAAGGCAAGAGCAAGAGCAGAAGGGCTGGGCCCAGGCAATAGAAAAATCACTGCTACTTAAACTATGTATCAGCAATGCATAATTTGAAAATATGCACTTAGTCTCAATGAAACATTCTTCCTCAGAACAAAGATGATGAAATTTACTTACATTCATCTTGAGGAGGTGGGAGTTTATGAAAATTGTTGAGCTTCAAAATGCATTTTTCTCAAAAAGCTGAAGCAGAAATACATTCTAGCCACAGTTTAAAACAAATAAAAGACGTAAGTATTATATACATAAATAGGGAAGTGATTGTCCCCCGCTACTTGGCACTGGTGAAACCTCACCTTGAGTACTGCATCTACTTTTGGGTCTCTCACTTCAAGAAGGATGTTGAGGTGCTGGAGTGTGTTCAGAGAAGGGCAACAAAACTGGTGAAGGGTCTAGAGCACAAGTCTTACAAGGAGCGACTGAGGGAACTGGGGTTGTTAAGTCTTGAAAAAATGAGGCTGGGGGATGACCTTACCACTCTCTACAACTACCTGAAAGGAGGTTGTAGAGAGGTGGGATTTGGTCTCTTCTCCCATGTGACAAGTGAACAGGATGAGATGAAATGGCCTGAAGTTGTGCCAGGGGAGATCTAGGTTAGATATCAGGAAAATTTTCTTTACAGAGAGGGTTGTGAAGCATTGGAACAGGCTGCCCAGGGAGGTGGTGGAGTCCCCATTGCTGGAAGTGTTTAAAAGACATGTAGATGTGGCCCTGATGGACACGGTTTAGGGACCCTGGCAGTGCAGGGTGTAAGGTTGAACTCTATCTTAAAAGTCTCTTCCAACCAGATGATTCTGTGATTCTGTGATAATGCAAGCAGCTCTAGTTAAGCTTATAAAGAAACGTGTATTAACATATAGAAACTATACTCTGATCTGTCAAAGATGTGTTCCTTTCAAAGCATTTTTTTCCCCAGGGAATTATGATAGAGACTAATATATGCTGAGATTTCAGAAATATAGACAGTTTAAATGCATGGAATAGTATATAAGACGGGAAGGATGGAGAAGCAGGACTGGATTTTGGAGGCCAGCTCTATGGAGCTGTTCACTATTCTGAAACATCTTGGACAGTGCATCTATGAGATTGAATGCCTGATGAAAAATTTTTAGTGTGAATGTTCAGGCTGCCTCTTTCTGAATGGTCACATTTTCACCGACATCATCATCTTCAGATGAATTGGAACTCATAAAATCGTTCAAGGGTGAAGGATGGAAAAGCAGTGTTAGTGGAGCAGGTTATTAAACAAATGGTAACAGGACTTGGAAACAATGAAAAGAGAAGCAATGGATAGTGGCCATATGTGCTGCTGACATTCCCAGAGTCACAAAGATGTTTAGGGGGTGGGAGAAGAGCAGTTACTTGCTGATGGAAGCTGAGGGAGTGGTAGTAGCATTCCTAGCGTATCAGTCACCTCAGAAATATGCACGGAGCAGCTCTATTTCTTGATGTATTTCTGAAGTAGACAGTGTTCAATCTTGTTATTCTGTGAGATTCTTAGCAAACAGAAGATGGACTTGACTAGCATCTCTTCTCCCTCTGCTTCAAATTTTTAAATGATAATTGATAACTACTACAGGCCATGAAAGATTTTGAAGGTGGGATACCTTTTCTAAATTTCCTTTTATGCTTTGTTATGACTCAGACAAAATTTGAGGCACTATGCAGAAAAGATGCCAAAATACCACAAGCAGGAGATATCTCACGTTAAGCAGCAACTTCTACAATCTAGTCAAAATGCAGGGCAGATCCAGGAGCAAAACTTCAGCTGATAACACTATGCAGCTCTGATTTCCTTTCTTCAACAGTTAGATGTTAATTAATGTTATCGAGAGGCTTTCAAATTGAAATCAATGGGAGTTTCATTATTCACTCCAACAGAAGTGGGATGAGGTTCTAAATGGTAAATGGAGCAACGAAACTCTAAGAAAACAAGACGCATGCTAATGTGTCTTTTGTTTAAGATTTCTCTGTTTCCTTGGGTCTATTTAATAAGCAATTGAAGGCAGTATGCTTGGGAGTGGGTGTGACAGGATGTGCTTCTCACCAGAATGGAGGACTATACACCTTTCCACTAATGTTGGATGGAGACAAAGCTGGAGGCAAATAATATAGCCTGCATTCAGAAGGTGTTGGAACAAGTGCCTTCTAAAATAAAAAAAAAAAAAAAAAAAAAAGGTCCATTAAGTGTTGTGTGTGTTCTACCAGCTTAGGATTTTTGGAACCATTAAATACAAATAGAATGAATAATTTAACATTTTACACAGTATGTGCATCTTGCACCACTGAGTTTTTGGAACAGTTTCACATAGAGAAAATGGTGGGTGCTTGCCTTGCTGTTCTGTAATTTTACTTTGTCCTTATTTCAGTTACATTTCAAAGCAAATATTCTTCCTAGTTGTGGGGTGAATTTCATTCTAGTGAGCTAGTGGGTTGTTTTTTTTTGTTTTGTTTTCTCTGTTATAGAAATTCAAGATATGAGATGTGCAGAACAGAATAAATATTTCTAGTGATCTTAAGCTAAATGAGGTCCTTTTTGGTGTTTATTCTTCCATCCAGACTCACTGGTGCACAGACATGTTTTACTTCAGTCTGGGACAGTGAAGGAGTGAAGGTGTGTTTACACCAAAGCTTCTGCTTTGTCTGGCAATAGCCACCCCAGATCTGTAATTTCTCACATCCTGCAGATTGTTTCTGTTCCTGCTCTTCACATTTACACAATGTCCACCTTCACAGTCTCATTTTCCCTTCCTTTTGTCCTTGATGTTGTTTCAATTTACCCAAATCAATGTTCTTCTGCACGTTTTTATTTTTACAGAAGTTTCTGAACGTCTCTTTCATCACAATATCAGATAAAAAATTCTCTCCATGTCTTAAAAATCTCTGTGGACAGGAATAACTATTTTCATCTCTGTTCTGCCATCAGTCCTCTAAAAGCTTGTATTTTACATGTATATGAGCATGCCTTTCAGTGGCAAGGTTAAGTCTATTAACCTGTTGTTGAGATTATTCGAGACAAGGACAAAACAAGAAACTCTGCAGTGGATATTACTCCTTTAAAGGACTCCAAACTGGTTTATCTCAAAACACATCTGTTTATCTGCACATTTTTATTGAGAATAAACTACTATGCTTAAAAAATACTGTAATTGGGTAATCTCTGTATTATTTTCTTCCTACCTGCAAAATGGCTGAGTCCTTGCACTGAATGCAAGTTCAAGTTGGATTTTACTGTGAAGCTGGGAGAAAATGGTAACATTAATATTGCTTTCATTGCTGTTCTGGGACCTCTGAGTACTACTGTTTTAATCATTGAAAATTCCAAATGAGTATCATGACTGACACCAGGAAAACAATTTCCTACCTTTTTTTCTGTCCAATTCGGCACTGAAACTCTCTCCTATTCAGAACTCTTGTTTTCCAGAGCTTGCTTTTCAGTACCTTTAAGGAATCAGTGTAAAATCTATTAGCTGTAAGCACTGAGGTAGAGTAGTTCTGAATGCCAACCCTCCAGGTCTGAATGGCAGATCCATCAGGTTTATGATTACACGTTGTATTAAGTGCATGCTTTTTGCCTGGCAAAGTCTCTAACCTGCTTCTTATGCATCTGCCGTTGGGCATTTTTCTCTCACCTGAAAGATGGTAACTACATGTTATCCAGCTCAGACTAATTTTACCTTTTTTTTTTCTGCATGAGTGTAGGCTTTAGCAAATCAGCGGTGCTGTAAACTGCTGTTATTCTGATATCAACACCTCATCACCTCACATCAGTGGCAGACTCAGTGGACAGCATGCCTGGTAGCTCTCGTCTCCCAGCTGGGGTCTGTGCTTCGCTGAGGATTGAATAAGTACGCTTGCCAAGTGAAAGGCCAGGAATAAAGTGGCTTTGATGAGTAATTAATGAATAGGCAGGGACTGATCCAGACTGACTTTTGAAATGTCTTGATCCAGCCAAAGTGAATGCAGGAATAGAAAGCTATGAAAGCACCCAGCGATGAAAAACAGCTACTCTTAATATGTGTTTGGAGAAAGCCATTGGGTAGGAAAGTCCAGTACAGAGTCAGAATTCACATGTAATTGCACTGGCAAAGATGAGAGAGGAGTGAGCCCGTGGCTGCTGCCCATCTCAAGTCATTCATTGCTCTGAGGCCTTGGTGTAATTGCTGTCGGCAGGAAGGAGAGAGGGGCTGCAGCAGCAGAAACAGTCAACTTAAAATCCATGTGGCAGGAAGTGTATTAATCATGCTGTTTTCAATGAAGGCAGTAGGGTAGTTTACTTTTCAGCTGGATATGGTGGCAAGTGCCAATCCACTGTTAACAGAGGTACTGAGATTAATTACTTTTGGACCCAAAGTATCTAAAATAACAAAAGCCGTAAATAGTCTGACAGTCAGTGTCCTGCTACTTAATACGAATTCTATCTTCTAAAGTGAGTTTAGCATTTATTGTTCGGCAGGTTATGATAAAGGTCTGCATGGGGTGTTTTGTAAGAATTCAATTAGCTTGTGTTGTGAGTTAACACCATTTGCATGGTAATGAAACATTCTTTCAATAAAGTGTTGAAGGAAAACACACTAATTAGTTTTTTGAACAGCACCTGACATTCATAGGGCCCAATGGTGATGTTGGCTAAACGCCTGCATAATTGATGCCCCTTTTTTAGATCTGGCCAGCATTTTTCTTCTATGAGTTTATGAGAACAACAAGCAAACAAAAATCTCCCCAGTCCCAAAACAGCTTCTCAAAATGATACAAAGCCAGTTCAATGAAATTTGCCAGTCATTCCTGTCCTTCGTCTCTCTGGATCCCTTCTACTGCGTCCTCTTTCTTTGTTATATCAGATGTTGTTTGTTTTTGCTGTTACAGACCTATATTACTCTTCCTCTATTAGTTCTTGTTCTGTATAAAAAGATGACTTCTACCTTCTAGAATCCCCCTATGATCCTCCATGCACTATTCACCTGTTCTGTAGAATCACCATGGCAGCAGAACAGCTGCCAATAAGCTGCTCTCTCCTTTTTCCATGCGAGTGGCCTCCAAATTTCTGACCAGTGAGAGAAAATAAGTTACAACAAAAAATGGGCTGGCACAGGTTACTTCCCCACTGGGGTTCCTGAGAGCAGCACAATTATATTTAGCCCCTCCTCAGGGGAGATGGGCAGGTGCCAACCTCCTCCACAATGAATAGCTCAGCAGAATAAAGACAAATTGTTATTTCAACCACCATAACTCACTTGAATAAAAATAAATAAATAAATAAAGGAGATTTCATCTTCTGATCATATTTTGACAAGATTTGATCCCACAGTATTTCTAACAGGTTTGTCCATTCTTTTCTTTCCCCTCTCCCCATGTGTTTGATCAAAAGCTTTTTCTTCACAAAAGCTCTTTCAAACTCTGGTGCATTTATTCAGAAGGAAATTGTCATGCTGAAATTGGTTTCCCTGTAATGTTTTTACTATCTTTACTCTGTAAATTCTTCTGTCTTGCAATTAGGAAATAGCTGTGAACAAAGTCACTAATTAAGAAATTGCAATAGCTCTATTAAGTTACGTATAGTGGAAGGTTTGTGGCCTCATCTAAACAGGCATCTTTTGCACCTGTGACATTTGTGTTACCTCACCATGATTCACTGCTTCATATACAGCATCTGACCATGGAAGAAAAGCACTAAAAGGCACCATGAAAAGACATAGCTGTCCACTGACAGACCTGACTTAAGGCAGAACTGCGGCCACCACCTGACTCCATGTAATCAAAGATGCAGCC
The DNA here is from genome assembly GCF_000710305.1 of Buceros rhinoceros silvestris. NCBI lineage: Eukaryota > Metazoa > Chordata > Aves > Bucerotiformes > Bucerotidae > Buceros > Buceros rhinoceros. Next base: position 9,380 of record NW_010395797.1, on the reverse strand, counting down.
ACCTTGGAGCCCTTTGCAGAAGGTTTTCCCACTACTACAGTGATCGCTTGAACACTGTGATGCATACACAACTGCAAATGAAAAGGAAGTTTGCTATAATCATCTATTATTTGAGAATCCACAGTGATTTGATTTAAATGAAATCTTGAATTTTCAGCTCTTAGCTGAGATATTGAGTGCTCTCACAAGGCACTGCCCACGGCCAGTTGACCTACTACTGTTTAGCTGATGGCATGTAAGTAGATGTCTTTATGCCCTGTGCTTACCCTTATCCCACATAACAATTATCTATACCAGCTGTCCCAGCTAGAAGGAAGGAAATGATTTTTCCATTCATTTGGTAGACTAAGATAATGTAAGAATCCACTTATTCCTACACAGTGGGGAACATAGTTGTTTTTATTGTTCCACAATACGTTGATGTACTTCTGAATAGTACTTCTGAACTGGTTACCATTTTAACCTACACTAAGAATGTTATAAGCACCCCTCCAGTATAAAGAAAATGGTTGTAGTGTGGCTGAATTAAACATCAAGCTTAGGAAGAAAGATTCAGCCCTTTGTTGAATTGTGTCTTCTTGTGGTAAACACTGTGAGATATGTGCCAAAGCCTGGCTTCTGCCAGGCAGGTAGGCACAGACCTCTGTGGGTGAGTTATTCTAGTGAGTGTGCAGCAGCTTAGCCAGCTGCCAAACAAGCTACCCACAAGTTGTCTGGCTTTGGGTGAAGTTGTTAGAAGATTGGTTTGGGAAGAGAGATCATACACAATGGGGAAGGTTCCTTTCTTATTATTACCCTTACTCCCTTTTATTGTGCTTATTTTAACTCATCTCTTAGTGTGTGCATTGTCTATTCTGTAATTTCCACAACAGTAGCACCAACACAATAATATGTGCTGCATTATTTGAGGTGGAAATCCATGCAGTCCTTAAATCCACCTAAGTCAGTAAATTTTGTATGGTAGTTTGGGAAAAATAAGCATCTGAAATGCATAGTGTATCTTTTCACATCTGTCATGTCCAGGCATGGTCTAGGGCAGCTGTGCTACTCTGGAAAAGCAGGCAAAGCCTCTCCTGATTCTCTCTCTTGATGAGCCCTACCATCAAATACCAGATCTTCTAGCCCTCTTTCAGGGTTAGCATGTCTTCGTAATATTACCAAAAAAAAAGTGGAATAGGGGAGTGAGATGCTTTGTACTAAGAGGAATTTAAATATTTTTAATTTATTACTATGTAACTGATATCATAATTTCCAAGTACTCCCAAATTTTCTTAATTCTTCAACCATAAAACTCGATTTTTTTTTTTTTGTTTAAAGTCTTAATCCTGCAAGTTATTTCACAAATAAATAAAGGTAACCTTGATAAAGGATTAAGAATTTTACAACTGCTCATAGCTTCTCTCTGTCACTTGAATTTTATCAATATAATAAATGAAAAAGTCTCACTGTCCTGACAAGCTCATTCAGGCACAGGTTTCTGGCTGTAACTTGCCATTATTAGTTGCAGCTTTCTGTTCTTACATAAGAAAGGGCTGAAACAGAATTTAAGTATTCTTGGCATCATGAAATTAAGTCAGGTGAAAAAAAAATATGCCTAACCCATATGTTCTGTTTATTTAGCAAGCTGGTGACTCAGTCAATGCTGGTGAAGACTACGAAGGACTGAATAACAGAAAATTTGTGTTCATCCATCCCCAGCATGATATGTTATTTTTATTCAGGATGTATAAAATCACCAAGACTACAGCTAGAAAATGAAGGAAAAATCAGAGGCTCAAATAATTTTGATTTTAAAAAGAATAAGAAATTACAGAGCTTTTTTGACTGCCCTTTAGAAGATGACATATTTCACAGCAGGGATTTTGATGCATTCTGTAGAGTTAAATTTCTCATTGAAAGCCAAGCTAATGAAAGTGGTTGTAGTATCCTTGCAGGAAGGGTTTATTATGTTACTGTTTAAAATCCCACAGGAGAAAAATTTGGGAGGGTGAGCAGGGGCCTGTTAAATGTTTTACATGGTGGCTTAGGGATCAGAACTTCTGCAGGAATATAAAGGAACTCCCTACTCTGGGCTGAGACCAGTGAAGAATTAGCCAGGAAAGACTTGACTATCTGTATTTGATTTACCTTTTGTGTACCACAGGTACTCATGAAAACAAAGAACATGGAATAATATTACAAAAATCTCTGTTATCAACTGACTTTATCTCTACCTTAACTGGAAGATTTGTATGATTTCTCATGAGCTGTTGACATACCACAAAAAAACAGTTCCTGGTAACATGAGCTGTTGAGGTACCAGATATTTAAATATTCCTTCAGAATGATTTTCAAAAGACTTTTGTGTTGTATGTGTAGTATATGCTATATACTGCGATTCTTGACTTGGGCATATGCAGATGGAAAACATCTCTTGTAAGGACAGCTCTGTGTTCTGAAGTGCATTTAGAAACCTTCATGAAGTGTTCTGTAGTTACATATGTACTTAAACAGCAGCAGGGTCTGAGGTCTACTGATTGTGGAGATAGAAATTACATTAATTAAATACCTTCTTGTTGCAGCCAAAGAAATAGTATAATACAGCACTACACCCAACTGATGTGTCTGTATATCTGATATCAGATCAAAATTGAACATTTTTTTAAAAACACAAGCCACAGCAAGATTTAGAAACACTGAGTACTGTCATTACTAACTTTAGGTTGGAGGTCTTCTTAGCTAAGTGTATGACCACATTTGTGCAAATGTAGAGCAGAATCAGTTCATCTATTCACAGAAATGTCAGATATAGTGCTTCAAAATCAAAACCCAGTGCAAGAAACTCACAAAATTTACCTTACAAAATTTGATATTTAAACTGGAGTTGGTTGATCATGTATATTTTGATATAAAGTAGCATTTCTGGCTAAGGAATTATTGGTAGTTAGAAAACTCCTTAGGGTGCCTAATCACTGAACAAAGTTACATCATAGTAACAAAGTGATTTACCTTTTTGTAAAGCATTCAGAGATTCAAGGATTAAATGCTATGTGAAAGAGTTATACATTATCCTCATTAGTTTACAGTATGAACACAGTTCTAAAAATTTCCCTCTGCTTACTAAGAGTTCAAGCTGCTTTTAATTGCCAGGGCAATAGCTTTTTTTCAGACTAGGATGGGCACCGCTGTCTTTTTAAAATCTATTTCAGGACTGGAAAAAGATAACTTAGTTAAAAATGAATGAATACAGAGGACAGTATAAAGGTGAAATGGGTAAGAAAGCTAATATAAAGTGACAGTGTGACTTAGGCATAAAATATAATTTTTTCAAACAGCATTTTTTATCAAAATCTACTGCTACCAAATACACTCAGATTATTTCAAGTGAAATAATATTAAGTCACTGAAAAGGGAAAATTGAAACACTTTCAAAAAATTCTGCCCATAAAAATACTTACACAGTTTATAAGGGCAGAATTCAGGAGAAGGTGTTCTGTGGAGCTACAGCAAAACTTCCCCATAAGTCAGGAAGGGAAATCAATGTGTCTAAGTGCAAGAATGAGTTACAGCAGTGGTGAAGAGTCTTTCTAACCTTGTGGTAAAGTAAAGAAGGTGTGTTAGCTAGGATTCCTTTCTGGAGGAGGTTTCATTCAGAATGAAAACATCGTCAAATGGTAATTCCCTGCAGGCTTTCTCCCTGAAGTATTATCTACACTAGAAGCTGTTTGGTAACCTGATGCATTTTGTCCTAAATGGCACTTTCTAAAATCTGTCATGATGTGGACCTTTATGAAACTGAACAAACATAGTCTAACAGCACAGCTGGAAAGTCTTGTCCATGAATTTATTTGATAAGAAGGTTCCTACCTGAACATTTCTCACTTGACTCTCTGGATCAATGGTCCTCCCTTAAAGGTGTCTCTTCTTAGGCTTTAGAGCAGCAGCTGAGGAGGGGAGAGGTCAGCAGTAGCTGAGAACCAGGAATTCCCCTCAGCAGCCTCAGACATGTTGCCTCCTTGCACCACTGCCTGAGTGCTCCAGCCACCCCCTTCTGCCTTGCAGTTGCAATGCATGGTCTGTCATGGGTCTGAGATGCTGGGAGTGGCTGAGAGGAAATGGTGAGGGGCACATCAAGGGGAAGAAGAGGAAAAAGATAACTTCAGAAATTTTTGGAAGTTAATGTTCTAAATATTCTCCTCTCTCAGAACTGTTCTGATATATCCATGCAGTGTAATGAGAACTCTGCTTCAGCCAATCTCTTCAGAGTCATCCATTGCAAGCAGGAAGAAAGCATCAGCCAAAACCAACTAACCTGCTATGTCAGATTTCTTCTAAGGAAAATATCCAAGATTCGTTATTTATTAAAGAATGTCATGAGATCTTGGCTGGAGTAGTACAAATACCACAAATGGGTTTGGATCCTGGCTGCAGTGAAATCAGATGTCATTGTGCCATGGAGCTGAATGATAATAAAGTTTAGCTCTGGTTGCTGAAAAACACTTAGCTTTAATTAATTTTGTTCCACCTACAGTACTGATTTTGAATATTGAGATATATGAAATTGAAGATTTAATGAAACTGTTTCTACTAGGGAAAATAAAGTGGTAAAAGTTTTGAAGGAAAGTTGTTTATCAATATTTAACATCTGTGAGAAATCTATTATTAACTTAGCTTAGAAAGAACAGAGAGTTATTTGAGCCTAATTAATATCTTGCAAATCCCAAAGTGTCTTGAAGACAAAAATTATACTGCATATATTCCTCTTGGAATAGATAATGTATCTGTCGTCCATGTATATGGTCATAGCAAAAAGCTTTATAACTCACACAAAAATAATAATAATAAAAAAGGATGCTGTAAAGTTTGGTCAAAGTTCTGAGAAAAAGCTAGGAATAAAATAAATTTTTTAAAAAGGAACTAAGAATATAGATAGACTGTTTTTTCAAGTGATATTGTTCTAACTCAAATATCTACAGAGAAGAAAACTTTCCTGACAGCTACAGTTACAAATGCACATAAAACATTGTCTGAATTCAGCCAAAGCTTCCTCACGTATTTTTCCTAGTAGTGGAAGCACAATGCAATATTAAATGTGTTCTGCCACGCACACTCGCTTTGGATTACAGGGTGAAAAGTAATTTTTTCTTATTTCTTTTTTTTTTTTTTTTGGCAGCTTTAGCCCTAAATTCACATTTAAGTAGCTAAAACAAGAACTTGGTTTTGAGAAATCAAATAAGGCATTGCTTAAGCATGCATTCAGTAGTCCCATTGACTGCTGAAACTTCAGAACAAGCTTGAAAGCTCAACAAGAATTTGAGTGCTATTTTGAATAGAGAACCTCAAATTGCTATTGCAAAATCTAGAAGACAGGGAATATTTATAATTTGCTGAAGCCAATGTTTAACAGTGATGAATAGCGATGTGCTGACTGCATCTGGATACTGGAGTTCATGCAGCAAACGTGGATAGCCTCATGTTTTTTCAGTTTGAGTACAGGTGTTTTGGAGGTAAAATACAAAGCAAAAGAAAACTGAGAAGACTAAATAGAAAAATAAATTGACTAATTCAGCATTTTAATTTTACTGATAAGACTTTGAAGTTCACAGCTTTCTTAGATTAACACTGTTTTTGGGAACTGTCAGAGTACATGTGATGAGATGAACGAGGACACGTGTGTTTACACATTTGTTGATTTTACTGGGTTGGCAACATTTGTTTTCCAAAGCTGGATTGATATCACAAAAATGTCATTGAGGAAAAAGTATGAAATAATACCCTGTTCTCAGGCCTTCTTCTTTCACACCTCTTTGACAGTGTGAAGAGGCGTGAGAGTTAGTGAAAATAACAGAGCAAATTCAGGCTTGTTAATTACTACTGAGCATATTACTTGCTCTCATGGGTAAATCTGCTGGAATTGGGGTATAAATCACTGTGCTTGGTTGTAAATGTTTTCAAGACCGAGAAGTCTTCTGAATCTTCTGGGATATTTTGCTCTGTGTGTGTGCCAATTACACTTTCACAACTCATCTCTCTTGTGAGCAATTTCCCAGCAGCACCTCCCTTTCCTACTAAGTTATGCTGGCCCTGCAGGCCACGGGATGTGCCTATTAAGCAAGATGCCAATGGGTTACGCTCAGAAAGGTCTTTAAAAAAAAAAAAAAGAAAGAAAGCATAACTGGTTTTGGAAGCAGTGGAGGGTTATGAAACAAAACCTCAGTTCTCCAACTCTGTCATAAGAAGTTTGTTGACTGACCTTGCTACTTTAGCGTGTGTGGAAACCTTTTTGAAGCAAATGCATGTAACATGATGCAATGCCAGTTCATTACAGTTTTATGCAAAGGTTTAGGAGCAGTGTGCTGGAAATCCCTGACACTTGTCTTTTTTGTTTCCAGTTGTATGTAACAGTAAAATGCTTTAGATTTACTCACATTGTTTAAAAGGAAAGAAAGAAACAGTGGGTCTAAGATCACAAATAAAAGTTTAAGTTTTGAGAAAAAAGTATTACACATTTTAGGAAAAGTGTGTCGGGGTCTGTAACAGTTTTTTAAAAAATTTTCTTTCAATGCATAATTTTTAGTATGCAAAAGTTTTAGTATGTGAGTATACGAATGTTTTACTATTATTCTACTCCACTAATTATATCTTCTAGCTGGCCTGGACCCAAATAACTTTTCACTAAGCAAACATATGCTTGTATGATACTGATTTTTTTTCTCTTATCACTCATCTCCTTTCTTAGCCTATATCCAGGATTTGTGCGTTGCAGTGCTAGAGAGGGATATAACATTACCTGTTGGCAGATGCTACTTAGCAGTTACTTCTGTTTCAGATGCATTTGAAATAAGCTCTTCAGATCAAAATTAAACTGTTGCTCCCTCTCTAGAGGGGAAAAAAAAAAAAAGAAAATTCTCATAGCTACATCTGGCACTCAACAATCTCATCAGAGGACTGGAAAAAAACTATTCAAATAAACTGTTTCCCCCTCTCTAAGAGGGAAAAAAAAAAAAAGAAAATTCTCATAGCTACATCTGGCACTCAACAATCTCATCAGAGGACTGGAAAAAAACTATTCATTATTAGAAAAATAGTCTATTGTTAATAGAGTAAGCAATGGATTCCTGTCCTCATCTCAACTGGGAATGAAGCTGGCTTGCCTGTTTGAACAGAGGTGACAAAATCATTCCTTGATTGAATTCACAGAGCATCTGCTTGCACAATCAATCCAGAATATCCTTATGCATAACACTAACTTGCTCCGGGTTGAATTACTTTTCTTCATCCAATGCCAATATAATTTATAATCTATATATTGACAGCAAATCACTGCATATAATTTGAATTTGGGACATATTTTTGTCTCTCTGAGCATCTTCAGAGAGGATAGACAACTTTTTACTTGTTTTTAACCATCTTCCTCTTTTTTTCAACCGAAACGGTTCAAAAGTCAAAGTTTCCATTGTTATCGAATTGGTATGCATCTCTTGACTACAAAATCAAATTCATATTCAGGGGGAAAGGGGGTTTCTTAATCGTTCCTTTTTCTTCCTTTTCTCCTTTTCCAAAATATTTATTATTATTTTCACTTTTGCACTGGTTTTGGCTGGGATAGAGTTAATTTTCTTCCTAGCAGCCAGTATAGGGCTGTGTTTTGGATTTGTGCTGGATACAGTGTTTATAATATGCTGATTTTTTTGTTACTGCTGAGCAGTGCTTACAAGGCCTTTTATGCTTCTCACATCACTCCATCAACAAGCAGGCCGGGGGTGCACCACCAGTTGGGAGGAGACACGGTCAGGACAGCTGACCTCAACTGACCAAAGGGATATCCCATAGATATTCCATGGCATATGACATGATGCTCAGCATATAAACTGGGAGAAGAAGAAGAAGGAAGGGGGAGACATTCAGAATGATGGTGTTTTGTCTTCCCAAGTAACCATTAGGCATGATGGAGCCCTGCCTTCCTGGAGATGGCTGAACACCTGCCTGCTGATGGGAAGTGGTGAACAACTTCCTTGTTTTGCTTTGCTTGTGTGTGCAACTTTTGCTTTGTTTATTGAACTGTCTTTGTCTTAACCACAAACTCAGAAGTTTTCCCACTTTTGCTCCTCTGATTCTCTCCCAAGTGGAGTGGTTGAGCAGCTGTGTGGTGCTTAGTTGCCAGCTGGGGTTAAACAACAGCAACTTTATTAGAAAACCTAGAAGTGAATGCAAAATTTACAATCAAAACAAATATGAATACTAAAGGTATTCTGACCATCCCAACATTTCCTTGCCACAGACTCTGATCTCTTATGTCCTGCTTATTATGTCAAAACCTTCATTAATTTCACAGTGAAACTTAACAAGTAATTACCATTATTTGTATATAATCTAAATGCTTAAAAAAAAATCAAATATAGTGTGAGAGACCTTCATGTGCTCTCAACCAGCAATACTCAACTGACATTTTGAAGACACAGGTCAAACAGGGGAAGGTATTACTGAATCATCTTAACTGTGGTACAAAACCAGCTGGTGACTGTAAGATACAGAAACCCCTCTGCACTAGCTGCAAGATGAACAGATGGTACTTCAAATTTTTACCTCTTAGTTAAAGAAAGCAAGACCTAGTAGAAGGGGAGCAGTCACAGACAGGTGAAAGTACACATCTAAAGCCATACAGAAGATCATTGCCTGGACTGTGACCAAAACCTCTATTTCCCGAGTTTCTGCCTAATACGGTCTCCACTCTCTGATGCTGCCTGTGAGGTAATGAAATGCACACCCACCTTTTCTTTCATATTCTTTGCTCTGTGACATGAAGGTTGAAACATTCTCACTGCGGTTCTCAGTTGCATGTGGTCTAATATTTAGGAACACCTGCACATTGATACAGGCAGCAGAGTGCTTGATTTGCAATGAGGTATCAGAGCACAGAAATAGCTGTTAGATGCAAGGCACTGTCAGAGCCTGTAAATACTGGGGAAGTGTGCAATCAAGGTGACTACATGAATTACACAGATGCACAGTTTTGCAGGTGCAGTTCTGCAAAGCCAGGTGAAGGAAAAAGTCACAACACATGAATCATTTTAGCTCATAACTCCTTGTTGTCAATTGCAGTTCTGTTTGTCATCAGACAAAGACACTCAAGACAGTAAACCATTACAGCTCTGCATTCTTCTATCCCCAAGGGGGCCTTTTTAAAGAGGCAAATTGATTTTTGCCACCAGACAGTGAGTCATGAATGCAAACTAGGAGAGTGCTTATGAATCCCCATATTCATATCCCCATGGTGCTTGGTAAGGTGAGGGGTTTGCATGATTTGTTTAAGAAAAGACCTGGGGAAAGAAAAAAAACAAAGCAAAACACAAAACCTTAAAGTTTTTAACCCCTGTCTCAAGGATACTTTATATATATAT
>NW_010395796.1:48082-48826 GCF_000710305.1 Buceros rhinoceros silvestris | reverse complement strand
AAGTAAAGAGCTGCGTTTGGGTGGATAACTAACACCCAAATCCAAGCTGGGCAATAGCTTTGGAGAGGAGGTTGTGATGGGATCCAGCTTGGGATAACGCTCAGGAGGGAAAGGGCAGGTGCTAAGGCCACCCTTGGGTGCATCTGTGGGAGGTGACACCTCTCCTCGTGCTCGATACTTCGACTCGCTGTGATGCACCACAGCTTAAGGGTAATACTGATGAGCTGGAGCCGGTCCAGGAAAGAGCAACCAGACGTGGTCTGGAAACAACAGCCAGAAAGGATTAAAGAATTGGGGGCTGCCGACTTTTCCACCATCTGCTATTTAAAAAACAAACAAACAAACAAACAACCTACGAGCTCAGGTTTTGCCTACTTTACCCAGAGACAGAGTGATAATTGGATACATTCAGCTGCATAGTTTGCAACGAGCAGCTTCACATCGGCGGTCGGATCCCTGCCCTGCCAAGGGCTCCTGGGCAGCGGATTTCCCCGAGCAGCACCTTCGCTTCGCAGCAACGCAACACAGCGCAGGAAGCTTGGTCACGATTTTCCTCCACCGTGCTGGTCACCCTCAGCTCCTTCTTAACTCCCGAAGCTCACAGAAATGCCAGCGACGAGGTTCTTTTATTTCTATCAATCAATTTTATAAAAGTTATGCTACGAATGCCCACCTGTATTCTGCTGTACCTGCCAGGGAACAGCTGTAGGGGTTGCTCTTCATTCATTTGCTGCTTTCCACCAG
>NW_010395796.1:33208-48022 GCF_000710305.1 Buceros rhinoceros silvestris | reverse complement strand
CAGGGACAAGGTTTGGGCTTTGCTCTTCATTCATTTGCTGTTTTCCACCAGTTTTTTTTTTTTTTTTTTTTTTGCAAAGTTATTTTCCAAACCACTTCCAAAGCCCTGGAGTAGCTTTCTTCCCTCATTGCCAGTAGAGATGTGTGCACCAGCACTAAGGAAGCACGCAGTCACACAGGGTGGGCAGAGCAGGCATGGTACCTATTGTTCTCTGCATCCGCTGCAGCTACAAGAGGAGGAAATCAGCTTTATCCGAAGCAAAGAAAGACATCAATTAGGCAAATTATTAGGAAAAAACTTCCTGGCAATAGTTTAGCAGTGCATGAGAACAGGCACCACAGGCAGCCATGGAAACAGCCTGTTTTTAAGTAATGGCCTTATGTGAGACGCTGTCCCGTACACCAGCTCCTGCGATGTTGTCACCTCACCCTCTAGGGTCCACACCTGATCCTCTCTCACAGTGATTTACAGGGTCACCCTCTTTTCCTACCCCATCACATCACCTCTTCTGGGGACCCTGCAACCCTCCAGGTCTCACCCTGACCCTGGGGCCCCACTATACTTGGCGTTCCTCTAAGGGTTAAGAAGATGCTGCACCTTTCTGAAGGGCTGGGAGAAGGGCAGAGCCTTTTGCAAGGTGGGGGCGGGTGTTTTGCCTTCCTTCACAAGCAGCTCTCGGCAGGGAAAGCTTCACGGTGCAAGCCCACGCCCTTTGGCACTGCATCTTTACCAGCAGCAGCAGAGGAACAGGCTTGCAAGGTCTGCTCTGGAGCCCACCACACACAGGAGGTCTGTGCAAATGGGAAAGCCACCTGTTATTCCCTTACAAGGGCAAAAAAATCCATTCTTCTCCTGCTAGCCCTAGCAGAGCAAGCAAGCAACCAACCCAAAGAGCTGTGAGCTCCTTTTGAACCAAATGACTCCCTATGAACAATATTTAAGGGAAGAAACCAGGGTGCTGGGCTGACCACCCTGCCTGTGGCTGCACCACGGTTTGGCACGTAGCAGCGGATAAGACTAAGAGCAGAGCTTATTTATCTATTTATTGAGGGGTGGGGATCAAATAATGGACTATGTTGTTCACTTGGCACTTTCCAGATGTCTTCTCTGCCCCGTGTTGCCCTCAATCTGCAACAAAACTGGGATGCTGAGCTGTAGGGCACATCCGAGTGTGGAAATGTGCATTGGTACGGACGTCTCAGGAGGTTCAGCCACCGACCATCCTGCCTGCAATGAAGACACATTTCCTAAAAAGTCAACGACCAGCAAAAAAAAATCCTTTCTCCTCCACCTGTGTTTTTGCTAATCATCTCAGCAGGTACCTCAGTCCATCAGGCATGATGGAGGGAACCCCACCTTGGCCCAGCAGGTCACCAAGCCCCGTGGTGTGCAGCGAAGCCTGACAGCCATTCGGATGCCCACGGCATGGCACGAAGCCGCACGGATCCGAGCCAGAGACCAGGCTCACAGCCCTGTAGGCAGGAGGGTGCCGCCGGGACTCTGCCAACAAGCTGCTCCTGGCATCCGCTGGTCTCCGGCATCCCTGCCCTCCCGGCTGCCTTCCTGCTTCAATATATCAATCTATTTGGTAGCAAACTCACAGACATACTGGTATCACTGTATCACAAATGCACTATTTAGGTTTGGATCTCTCCCCTGCGTCGGTGCCTGTTGGTCCAGGATATTCCCTGCTTTGCCTCCACATCTCTCGGTTTCCAGCGAATAAAATGATGCTGCTCACTTTCAGCTGGCAAAGAAACATTTCAGACCCCAGGCTGAAGCTCCCTGGGGGTCTTGCAGGGTTGGGGCCACTCATGTCAGGGAAAAGCCACGGTCTGCAAGGGAAGGAAGCTCCAGCAAAGAGATGTATTTTTGTTACTGTGGCTGTGTTTTAAGTTTCTATAGCTACCAGAAGCGAGCTGTTGGGAAATACTGCTGCGCCCTTCCCCGCACGCTGCTTTTGAGTGGGAAAGCAGGAAATGGGGCCCATCAGAAAAGGTTTTCAACTTCCCATGTTTAAGCATCTCTCCTCCTCTCGTCTCCATACCCCTTTCTGGGTGATGATGAACACACTTGGCCGCGTGCTAGTGGTGCTTCACTAGTCACGGTGATCAGATTGCAAGGCCAGATGCAGCACAGTTCTCCTGCAGAGCTGTGAGCGGTGGTGGCCAAGGACCCCGAAATCAGCTGGGAAGCAGCGTGCCAGGCTGAGCGGGAGCTGCCGCTGAAGGGATTGGTCCCCAGCCCTCAGGTCTCCAGGTCCTGGGCATCATGTCGCCTGCTGCTTGGCATCCCCCTCTCTGCCCTGTGAGGACCCTGCTGAAATGCAAACCCCACTCTGTTTTTCCTCCTGGTCCCTGTTTCTGTGAATCCTCTGGCATTTACATACACATCCATAAATGCACCCAGCATGCAACAGATAACCCTTAAATCACCTGTAATTCTTTCTGTTTCAGGGGGACTCAAGCCCTCAGAACAGGGGGAAAGGGCCAGAGGAGAGTCACAACCTCTCAAAAGCCAGAAGCACCTCTCTGAGCCCACGCTGGACCCTCAGGCCACCTTTGCATTCTGGCACTTGCATCCACAGCTCGCTGCTACGATGATAAAATCCTCCTTCCCTCTTCAAACAACGAGCCAGTCTTCCATGTGCCTTCAGGAGTAACGCACACGCTGTTAGGCACGGTGCCTAAATTGCTCCGGGGGGACAGAGGGGTATTCAGACACAAGATGATAAATGGGGTGTAAGGACCATTTCCTCCAAGGGGTTGAGGTATTTTACTCCTGGTAGTAACAGACCTCGCTTTGTTCAGGGATGGACGTGTTTCTGGAGGCGTTATGTAGATCCAAGGTGTTTCTTCTCCTTCTGCCAAGTGTTGGGACGCAACAATCCGGAGTAACACACTCTCATCCCTCATAGTTTATGTTCTCGTAGCAATTCGGTCATCTTCCCACAATGCACACACACCCTGTACGTAGATAGGCTGCTCCCTCGGGACTTGTGCATCAGTAAAATGTGAGGCTGGGCAGGTCAGAGGTTGGGTTCATACAAACATCCTGAAGTTCAAATATTTTCCCAAAGCTTGTCTGAACTTTTTGTGACCTTCTTCAGTCTGGAAATTTGAGGCAGCCGGTGTTCCTCATGAGATTACCAACACGTCATGAATCCAGCAAAGTCTGCAGCATCACCAGCAGAAAATGCTTTTCCTGGAGTATTTGGTCCTTGGCGTCAGCTGCCAACCAGGGCCAGGCTTGTGGTCAAACACTAGACGATGCTTTGGACAGCTTCCAGGTGGTCTCCACCGATGTGGACATGGCCTTCAGGCCTTCATCTGTCCTTGCTGCAACCTTTGACAGCCAAGACCTGGAAAGAGCTATCCTTACTGAGCAAAAGCTGCCTGCTCTGAGCTCCGGTTTGCCAGCTCTAAGGCAGGGACGACCACCACCCAGATGCTGAAGGAAGGCTTGAAGATAACAGATGCCCATCACTACCTGTAACGTTGCTATCCGCAATTCCTGCGATGTCCTGCCCTGATTTAAGGGCCAACCTGCTAAATGCTGGGCACGCGTCTAGCTCAGGACAGCGACACGCTCTCATCCTCGTTATAAAATCTGCCTCCTTCCCATAACAGGGAGATGACTCGAGTACTGAACCTGACCACAGAATTTTGCAGATATTCTCAGACTAACCCACTACCCAGAGGTGATAAGGAACACCAGGATCCTGGTGGACATTTTGCCACCTGCTCGTTGACATCACAAGGCGCTTCACAACATGAAAATCATTGTTCTTTAGCATAACTCCCAAACAAAACAAAGCCACCTCAGCTCAGAATTTTACTTACAAGTTGCTTAACAGCAAGCAACATTTCCGCCGTTGTTCCTAACAAGCAATTTGCTACTTTTTGCTGTTGTCTGAAATGCCAGAAGATTAAAAGTCTCCCGGGTCTGCAAAATCTCCTTTTACCACTGAAACTAATTACGCTGTTAACCACTAATGCTGCCGAAGGAGAGCTAATGAGTTGCTAGACAGTGGGCGTTTTATCTCCCGTGGACAAAAAAGCAGCAGCCCTGTGATACACAGCACCAACAGCAAACGTCGGCAGCAGCCGCAGTCTGCCTGGAGAAAGAGGAAATCACGGAGGAGGCAAAGCGACCGCTCCAGAGCACCTCTCCCTGTCTCCATCACCCGCAGCGCTCAGACAAGCAGCCACGGGGATGTAAATGGAAGGATGCCCCGTTGCTCTTACACCCGCAGGACGCTGTCAACCTTAATGAGTTAACGTTGTTAAACCCTTCGGGGCGCGGCAGCTGGGAAATGGTGTAGGAAAGGCGCTTTGGAAGGTGGACCTCCCAAGACGGTGTTCGTACATTCCCTTTTCCTCCAACCGTCTGCTGCCTTTCCACACCCACCCAGGAGAGGTGTCCTGCATCGTGCACTGCTGTCACTGCTGCTGGTGTTATTAGCATCGTCATCATCACTTCTTCATGTTAATATCGTAGAAGCAGCTCGGAGCGCTGGTCCGAGACCCCTTTGGGTTTTAATGGGGCCTGTAGTGATGAGACAGAAGGAGGTGGCTTTAAAGTAAAAGAAGGGACATTCAGGCTAGATAGAAGTAAGAAATCGTTTGTGCTGAGGGTGGTGAGAGCCTGGCCCAGGTTGCCCTGAGAGGTGGGGAAAGCCCCATCCCTGGCCCCAGCTGAGGTTGGCCCTTGGGGCTCTGAGGAACCGGAGGGGTTGGACTGGATGACCTCTGAAGGTCACCTTCCAACACAAACATTCTATGATTCTATGATCCGTGCTGTACAGGCACTGCTGTAGATACCCCACACTTGCCCCTGTCACCCTCCAGTGGAAACTGAGCAAATTCAGGGCTCCACTGTCCTACTTTAAAAAACCTCTACGCTCATCTCTAGCAGGATTATGGGCTGCACAACCACAGCACACAGCAGACCAGATCAGAAGCAGTCTGGAGGGAGGCAGGTGCCTCATCTCCTCCATGAGGCTCAGAGAGTGGATACCCAGGGAAAATACGATCTAGTTCACCCTCAGATGGGTACCTCTAGTAGGACAGGTCATGTCTCCCCATCACAGCAGCTCTTTGTGTGTTAGGCATCTCTGGTGGGCTGAAGCAGAATCGAGCAGCACCCCACAACTTGGTTTCCCAGCATCTGATCCTCAATGGTACCCAGTAGGACATGAGTCAAAACTCCCAGCTTGCTTTTCTTCCTCCAGTACTAACCCACTCCTCAACAGTGTTTTGTCCATAGAGTTGCTGATGCTTTCCATTGTTCGCAGGAGGTCACAGGAATGAAATTAACAGTTATACAGTTGAGTTCAGAGATGAAAACCCACCACAGGTATTGGTGATACTACAAACTTCACATTGGACCTTCCTCTTTCCATTCACACCCAGCAAGCATCTCACCTGTCCACGCAGCACGTGATTTCCCTGCGTGCCACCGGTTTTTGACCTACTGTCCCAGTAAAGGTCCAAAGGATCCCAGGGTGACTAAAATTACATGCATGCACACAAGTATAACAGGGTTTATTTGATCTAAAAAGAGACTAAATGTGGATCACATAAAACACAGACAGTTAGAATTTTGGCTTCCAAAGTATTACCACCGCTACTATGATTAAGACAACTAGTGATGCACCCTGGGCATTCGAGGGCAGAAGAAACGTTCCCTTCTGTCCAAGTGCAGTTCATCATGATGAATTAAGGGGGAAAAGGGAAAGGAAAAGTTACCTTAGTTCATATCCATACCAACCCTAGGTGGGTGATTGATGTCCAAATCTGCAGCGTCCCCAGCATGGGTTGTTTCAGAGGTGAGGCGTCCGTAGTTAACGCACCCTTGTGGGCATCCCCACGGAGGCAGCGTGGTCCTCGTCATGCCATGCAGCCACCTCGTCTCTGTGCCCAAACAGCTCTACCTTTAGAGCAGAGGTTAAAGCCGCCCCTCACACAGTGTATGGTCAGTACGTACGTGTGGACTGTCCCAAACTCACCTTTCCATCACATAACCTGTAACGTCACACATGCCCAATGGCACTACTGGGGTCACTGTTTGGTGGTCGTTTGACTTCATCTTTACTCTTCTTCCTCTATAAGAGTTTGGTGAACAAGGGAAAACTCACTGTTGTGGCATCTCCTTTCCTTTTCCCATCCGTTGGCATCTGATCACAAGGCCCGTGATAACAAGCTCATCACGGCAGAATCCACTTTCTAGCCCACTGCCCCCCCACTGTCGCTTCTCCTGAGAAAGCTCACTATCGATTGCTTATTGCAAAGCTTCCAAAGCTCCCACTGCCCCGGGGTTTCTTGCAAAGCTCCATGTTCCATCTCAGACCAAACTGTCTAAAGGGGCGATCTGACACACCTACCTATTCATAGTGTTAATTATGTTCAGCAAAAGCAGCAGCATCACCAACAGGAAACACTCCTCATACTTGTCTGCCTTTCTGCCCAAATCACAGAAGGCCTCCAAGTCCTCAGCTCTCTGTGCTGTGCAGCCTTTCCCAGCTCCCCTCGTGTTGAGCATAAGAACATTTTTATATTGCATTCTTCAATGGATCATCCAAAGGCTTCAGTAACCACGCTGTGGGTTTTGTAACCTTTCCTGAGTGCTGCCTACTGCTCTTGTTTACATCTGGGACTTTCAATTGCACAAAGGTTCCTTCATAAAAACGTTAGTTCCTCGCCCTTGGATTGAATTCATGGCTCAAAATCGTGTGTTTCCACGTGTTTGTGTACATTTTCTATGGCCAGACAGCAGCTCCCTGCTTCCTGGGGAGAAATTGCTGCTTCAAAAACATTCCCTGCATAGTTATGATGAATGCTGAAGGAAGAGAATAAAGCGTACGGTGCCACCAAGGTAGAATAAAGGAGGTTAAAGCACTTCAAAGACTCCTGCAAGCCTGGAAAGCTTCTGGAAGAGGAGTTAGGACTAGGGAGGACTTGCAAGGGAGTGGGTGCTGAGAGGAAAGATGTTTTCCTTTATTTTTGCCTTCTCCGTTGCCTTCCCTGTGCCCACAGTGGAAATGCAGAGTGCTTCTGCTCAGGAGAGTGGTCCCATCACAGGCCGACAAGCCAAACCAGGAGCCAGTGGTCAGGGCATGCAGACGCCTGAATCTCAAAGGTGAACTCAAATTACACACTCAGGAGGTACTTTCATGTGCAGACACAAGGCAAATTCCGCATTTTATGGAGCTCAGGAATAAGTAGCATCACAAATGTCAACCAGCCACCACAGATCCAGCCTCAAGGTTTCACACCAGTGAACTGGCACCTTGATTTACATCATCTGTTGCTGCAAAGATTTCTTAGGGCTCCTCAGCTTCCAAGGTGCTCTACCTAACCCAGGGCAAAGAAAAAAGCTCACCTGTGTGAGGCAGGGGACATCCTTATGGGCTGTTGTCCAACCTGGTGTGGAGCCTCTGGGCTCCCTTCTTCTCCACAGAGCAGGGGGAGCCTGAGGAACTTTCCCTCACTCAGGGATCAACATAGGCATCTTCTGGATGAGGTTTTAATCTGGGTCTGGTTCTTTTGCCTTGAAAATCTCAAGGCAAGAGTGGCTGAGAGGCCCTTGGGTGCTAAAGAAAAAGAGGAAAAGTTGTGGGAGAGCAAGGGTTAAATATTCAGACACTTCATCTCGGACATCAAATCCCTTTTGGGACAAGAAGTCCCAAAAAAATCATTTCAAACCAGCAGCTGTAAATGTCACGAGGGAAGCTGCAGCGTTGAAATAATGTCTTGGGCCGAGCAGAGGAGCACGTGTGGAGGAGCAGGTCAGCCAGAAGAACCTCTTCAGCCCCCAGCCAACCAACCTAACATCACAGCCCCCACCACGCCAGGACCAAACCACCATCCGTGTCACCTTTGCTCTTTGCACAGCCCCACATTGTCACTGGGAGTAAACTGCCAGAGGTGTTGGGAGTCGGAGCTGCCTCCACCACCAAGCGTTCCTGCAGGTGGTGGACTCTGACCACTCCACACAAACATCCTTCTGCTTGAGAGGCAGAAGAGCTTTTTCTGGGAAAGGGAGCAGTGATATGTTATGTGCTTCTTCACTGTTCATACGTTCTCTGTTTTTTACAGTAACAGCAAACACACTGGACCAGAGATGCCTGAGCACCTTTGAAGGGTTTTAAGAGCACATGGCTGCTCTTGAGGGGAGCAGTGATATGTTATGTGCTTCTTCACTGTTCATACGTTCTCTGTTTTTTACAGTAACAGCAAACACACTGGACCAGAGATGCCTGAGCACCTTTGAAGGGTTTTAAGAGCACATGGCTGCTCTCGAGGAGCTCCTCTCTATTTACTTTCCCATCATGTTTCCCCTTTAGCACATTCCTCCCAGCTCCAGCCGCTCACTTGCTGCATTTTTCAGATTGCTGCCATAAATCCACAAACCAGCCGTTACAGCGAGCGCCGGGTGACCACACACCACCTTTGACCCCAGCCAGAGAGCATCGGGCTGCCTGCGCCTGGATTGAACATGGGGTTTGGGTTATTGTTCCTTTCTTTCCCCCCAGCATTTTATTTAACCAAGCAAAACGCACCCCGGTGTCAGCAGGGACCCCGGTACCAACCCGGGAGAGCCCCCCTGCAGCCTGAATGCAGCCTCTGTTGCAGCTCACACTGGCACCTTTATGAGAGATGCCCCAGGCTCCCTATGGTACGGGCACCCCCGGCCGTGCCACCCTGCCCAGCTGAGCCCCCTTCCAAAGCACGCAGCCGCCGGAGCAGATGTGCACCGCTGTGTGCTGAAGCCCCTGCAGAGTTGGGAGGGCAGTAATGCCTGATTTTTGCAAATTGTGGGGCCAGAGCAGTGAGCCAGGGAAGTCATGGACACCGAAACCTCCTATTTAAAAAATAATTCAGGTCATCAGTGGCGGGTCCTGCCTTTTCTCCTCCTAAATTAACACTGAGACCACAGCGGCTTGTAGCCAGATTTTGTGGCAAAGCTGGGCCTGTCTGTTAAGAAGACTATCCTTTCTGACCCACATCCTAAAGCAGCAAGACACCCTTTCCCCAACACCCACCAGCCTCTTGTTCTGGTTTTCACGTGCATAGCACAGGGCACCTGCAGCGCTGGGGACAGCTCCAGAGCCCCGGGCACGAGCACAGCCTGCAAGTGCAGTGAGGTCCCACACCGGTGGGCTTGCAATGAGCGATGAGGTGCCGGACATCTGGCCACCACCACTATCATGAGGTTTATGTCCCCTCTGGGAACTCAACCTGGAACCAGAGAGAAAGATGTTATGGATGCCCCCATGGGGGGAGAGATCCGTGGTGTCCTTGGGCTATCAGAGATGGAGGGCTACAGCCTGACAGACAAGGCAAAGCAAACCCAGCACTCCAAGCTGGTGCACTTACACGGGTTTTGCTGCCGATGTTCTTAAACCAATCGGTTTGTCGATGTGCCAGAGAAACAAAATGGGGAGAAGGCAATTACGGAGGAGGCCACCATCATATTAGCAATCACTGATGCTGCTGCTGCTATTAGCGTTATGGCCCTCTTCCTTTTGAGCTTTATTAGGTGCTTACATGAGAGCCAGACTCTTCTGAAATGTCAGCGAGCACAAAACGCTTGGAAATCCAGCCCTGCGGTGCCTTGGAAATCATGTTGATTACTTTAGACATTGTATGACCACGGGAAGCTACAGCAAGCCTGCCCTCGGGTGAGTCCCAGCCGTGCACGACAGTGAGAAACGGGGAGCGGAGGCAGGCAGGGCGGAGGAGAGCCACGCTTTTCAGACTCCTTCCTCGGAACCAACCACGCTCGGAACATTGCACAGCAATCCTTAGGGCCAGGGGACAAACCCTGCCACCCGCGTTCAGCCACGGCAGGGGGTGACAGGTCCCATGGCAGTGCAGCCATTTCAGCAGATGTGGCACCAGCTTCCCCAGGACCTCCGGTTTTCTAGTACTGCAAGAATCCTCTGCTCCTCATGTTCAACAAGGGTGGCACGTGGCCACCAAATTCTTTGCCTGCCCTCCCTGCTGGCAGTGGGGCATCAGGAAGGGCAGTCTGGCGTTTCCAGAGCAAATGTCCTCAAAACTGGTGTATGCCAGGGTTTGTGGTTTGATAAATGAGCGTTCCCCAATGTAACACACCCTACAACACGCCCACGTGTTTCTTCCCTTCTCCTCGTTACTGGGTGTCTCTTTGCCTCTCTCCTACAGCTGTGTGAGCTCCTATTTTCCAGTATCTTCAGACCAAGTTCCCATGTTCTCCAGTTCAGGTAGGGGAAAGGGCCTCCATGCATCCTCACCCTTATCCAGAGTTCTCCATCAGCCATATTAGAAATGAACAAAGTAATGGCCTGATTCCAAAGGAAAGCCAGATTTCCCCCACTTTACCACAAAAGCCAAGGGGCTGCAACTCCAGAACAGCCCCCGAAATTCTAGAGCTGAGCAGGAGCTTTCATAGCACCAGGTGGCATCACAGCAGGCAGAAATGGCTGGATCTGGGTTTTATGTTGTAAGTTGTGGAGATACATTCAGAGAGCCAGTGCCAGCCCAGGGGAGCTTCTGGTTCAAACAGGCAAAGAGCAGGATGGGGAGCAGACATGCTGGAAGGCAACTGGGCTTGTTCCCAGCCACACCACAGCTCTGCTCGGCCAGGACTGGAGAAGCAGTGTCGGATCTGGTTCCCAGTCCAGAGACCTGTTCATGGTTAATGCTCGTAGGCTGCGTGGCCATGGACAGTTGTTTACTTCTCCCCTCCACAGGACATCGGTGGTTTGAGTTTCACAGATGTTCATGGCACAGGTCCTTGCTGAAGCAGACACAGTGGGCTTGCTGTCTCCTGGGGAGTTATATTTGCTCTTCCTTTCCTTGCTGTTTTCCTTAACCTAAAATAAGATGTCCCAGACTGAAAAAACAAAAAAAAAAAAGTGAGCATGTTTTGCTCCCAGTGTCTGCATAAACATATCACTTCCAAACCCTTAAATAGAGTTAATGGGGTGAGCCGTGGGGAGCTCGTTGAGACGCCACAGCTTCAGAGGCAGGCAGAGGTTACGGGGTCCCGTCTGCATCCTCTGTCTGCCCTGCCAGACCCACAGGAGAGGTCTGCTTGGCCGTACCCCATGCTACAAGGCTTGAGGAATCAGCCCCCCGTCTGCCTTGCTCTTGCTCTCCCGCGGTGCTTTTCATTACGAATACGTGGCTGTAATTAGCGCAGCCCGTGGCCGCTCGGCGCTCCTCCTCGGGGACAGCTGCTGGCTGCAGCCATCTATTTTTTCCCACCACAAAACAACATTCATGTGCGAACATGTTGTTTGCTGGGAGCTGAGCTGCGCTGCGGTGAGAGGGCTCCGCGCTCCTCCTCCCCACCAGCCGAGAGGAGGTCAGGGAAGGTTGGGCTTGCCTCAGGGGAAAAGCAATGATCTGTTTTGGCCTTTTGATGGTGGAGGAGTTAGTATTTTTTTTGCTTGAATAGGCATTTTTTTACCTTAGACCACCTCTCCCTGGATTAAATGAAATGTTTAAATGTTATCAAGTGCAGATAGTGCTGAAATTACATCCTCCATCAGCTGCAGACAGGTCTGGCTGATCATCCTTTCACATTTTCATCAATTTAAGAACTAAAGATAGTGAGAGCAGGCTTGATATCTCTCAGATACCCTTTCGGAAACATCCAGAGGACAAGCTCAGAGGAGATCAATCTCCATCATCTCTGAAAGGTGGGTCAGGCAGAGAAGCAGCCTGTTTGGGCTGTCTCCATGTCTCAGAGAGGACCTGCACTGTTTTCTGCTGGAAACTCCAGGCAAGCCTTGCAGCCTGGATGCTCCTGTGCATCACCAGCCCTTTCCGCTGGTTCCAGAGAACACTAACAAAAGCACATTTCACTCTGTCGGGAGAGCACGGCCCATAAAGAGTTTGCTGAATTTTTGGCACAAGTCATTCCTCAGCAGTGGGCATCTCCGGACATCTCCAGACATCCGAGCAGCAAGGGCACATTTGTTCACAATGCTCGTTCTCAGCTAGGGAGGGCAGGGAAGGAGCTCTCCTCGGGTCACAGCCATGGCAGAAAATGGGGCAGCTGGTTTCTGTAAAATCCTACGTTCAGGTTTGCCATTCCTTCCTTCTCCCTCCTCCAAAACATGACACAGGTCCATCTCCTCCCCTGCGATGGTCTGGATGTAGGGACTACCCCACGTCACCAAAACCACATAGCTTCTACTAAGAGCTCCAGGTGTTCAGCAGCAGCCCACTGCTCTATTTCCTATAGAATTTTGCTTCTGCCATCAAAGATACCTGTGCAGGAGTCACAGGTCCATCACCACAAGTGAAGTAGGGGCAGAGCAGAAGGAAACCTTCTGCTGTGTATCAACACCTGGTATTGTTCAGCCATTAAACCAGCTCTGCAATGTCTGTCTGCTCTTTCTAGGTGGCTTAATTTTGGTTGCCATCTTATATCTTTCGGACTAATCCCCTTCAAAGCTGTCCTTGCAAAAAATAACCTTGCCTCTGAAAAAAGACCCCATCTTCTGCCTTCATGAGCCCAACTTGCACCCTGCTTGGCAGGACGTGCCAGCTGGAGGAGTCTTCTGGCTGACAACCACCCACTCCACCTCCAGGCTTCTCATTGACCTCAAGCCAATTTCCTGGAGATGTTGCAGAGAAAAGCACATTCAGCACCCTCTGCTCAGCTTCTCTCGGAAAGCAGATGTCACCAGAACCAGACTGCAGCCTGAAACACCTCAGCTGACAACTTGACAACTAATCATGGAATGGTTTGAGTTGGAAGGACCTAAAAGACCATCTAGCCCCAACCTCCCTGTCATAGACATTGACACCTTCCACTAGAACCAGGGTGCTCAAAGCCCCGTCCAACCTGGCCTTGAACGCTTCCAGGGATGGGGAAGCCACAACCTCTCTGGGCAACCTGTTCCAGTGTCTCTCCACCCTCACAGTGAAGAACTTCTTCCTTATATCTAATCTAAATGTACCCTCTAAAAGATGCTCCCATCAGCAGCATAAACGTCATAAGATGTTTATGCTGCTGATAGGAAATGACCCACCAAGTGAAGAAAGATGCTCGTCATGAGTTAGCTGCTAACATGAGTTAGCAGCCAAAGGGGAAAGCGACATGATGATGATGGGCAGGGTGAGAGCTGATGGCCAGGGAGACATGAACGGCTGAACAAGGCGAAGCACCACCATACTGGAGAGCAGCTGCAGGGATGCAGGAGCTACTCACAGAGCTGCTGCCCTCCAGTGATGGGGCAGCCACAAGCCATGCTCTATCCAGCTGAAGAGGAGAGGACTTTCTCTTCAACTTGATGATGAAAATAAATGGTATGCATTGAATGGGGCATGGCTTAAGCATCCTACCACACTGCTTCTGACTTACTGTTTATTTACCACTGGGATTTAAATAACCTGTTCAGGGCTGAACATGAAGTATGCCTGAGTCAGACTGACTCAGCTCAGTGGGTGAAAGCCTGGGAAGAACACACATCTTTTCCTTCAGCTCCAGGGCAAAAGTATTTAAGGACGAGGATTTATCCAAGGAGAGCCCCACAGTGATCTCCAAACCATCCTCGCAACCTGTTGACTGGAAAAGAAACCATTCCCTGTGTTTCTGGAAGGCTTTGGTCCCTGATCCATTCTACTTTTCAAGGCAGAAGCCCCAGGGCTGTCCACCCCATTTGCCCTCTCCCCACCATACATATGTCTGCTGGTGGATCTGTGTGAAATCCAAAGCCTTCACTACATCTCTTGCAAGAACATCTGCAGCACAACATCTGCAACAACTGCACTATCTGTTAAACCAGATATCAGAGCTGTTCTTTGCAGGGTTTTGCACCGCAGAAGTATCTAGAGGCCCAGAAATTTGTGTCCAGCCATGCTGAACAAGACCGGCCACTGCACTGAAGACCTTGCTGCCGGCAAGGAGGAAAGGAGGACTATAACCTCCATTTCCCAGAGGGGACACAAAAATATGTGACCTCAGTCGCTTTATAGCAGAGCCCTCTTCCAGACGGCCCAATGAGCTCTTCTTGTGCTTGGTAAAACTTCATGATATTGTCTTAAAATAAACCAATCTTTTATTGGACATTTTCTTTGTGCGGCAGCAGGCTGTAACTCTTGCCATTGCACAGTTTAAAGGCCAGGCTGTAAAAGCAGAGCGATACATCCCTGATCATTAATGCATTTCCAAAACGTGTTCTCAATTTCTCTTGCTTTTCACAGCCCCAATGAGAAAAAGGCTTATGTGAGCAAATCTGAAATTAATCACCTGTCTTACAGCTTTCCAGGTAACAAAGGCAACTGCGAATCATTGTCTTTGCAAGATGCACAGATCTCAGAGCTGGTGCATCTCTGCTCTCCTTCTGCCCCTTCCCTGGGCTTGTTGCTCCAAGACTAGAGCAAACCTCCCATCCTTACACGCAGGCATTAGAGGCTGGATCTGTTCACCCTCACCTGGACGGGCAGAAACTTGCAAATATAACACAATTCTACCTCTGAAGCAGGCTGATCCCTTCCCATCACTTTGCCTTATCTCTATTCCTCCTTGTCTGCTGCGCTGTCAGGAAGCAATGATCCTTCTCGAGCAGCCAGGATGCTCCAGAAATGGTCCCCGGGCCAACGTGATAAATAGGAGCTACCACCAGCACTACTAGCATCATTTCTGCAACCAAGTGTGATATTTAACCGTGCTAGACCTTGTTTCGAAGGGTGCACAAAGCTGGAACCTAACACAGAGCACAGATACACGTTCACAAGTGCTGAGTCCAAGAGCTGAGCTGGGACGGTGAGGAACGTGAGAGACTGAAAAATCAGCCATGTGTTAAACGTT
>NW_010395796.1:24572-33078 GCF_000710305.1 Buceros rhinoceros silvestris | reverse complement strand
AGCAGGCTGGATGTCAGCAGGGTCAAAGTCAACCATTTCACCTACGGAAAAGAAACACCCTTAGTGAGGTGTTTCCCTGGGGGGAAACCCCTGGTGAGAGAGACCTTCCTTAGGTGCAGCTGACGGAGAATTACCATCTGCATACACCGCACCGCTGACTCCTTTGGGAACGCGGGATGAAAGGGTATTTACCGTGTGAGCAGGAGTGCTGGGGCAGGGGTAACCCAGTTCTGTTGGAGTCCAGAGACACTTCCCATGGACTCAAGCCAGATCCCACGCCAGTTTCGCTCCAGGACTGCAAACTCCTTAGGGCTACGGGGCGAGCTTTGAGCTGATGGGAAAGTCTTTAACCTATAAGAGGAACTGAGAGCTGGAGTTGTAAGACAGGGCGCTGACCCAGAATGGTGGGTTTCTTCCGTTGCTACCGTTCAGTAATTACTTGAGCAACGGTTACGTTTCACCCAGATACTGCCTTGAAAAACAGTAGAAAACTTGATCTACAGCTTGGCAAAGGGTGCGTCTCCTGCCTACCTGGAGCCAGTCTGCATTCCCTGGGTTTCAGGCTGGAATTCGCAATATCCTGCCTGCCAAACTGCCAAGCACATACCCAGCGGTGCGTGTGCTTTGATAAAAGGGAGGAGGTCCCTTTGCCACATCCACTGTCTTTTGTTGCTCTGAAAACACCCTTTCCGGGGGCTTTTTTCCCATTTTGTCCAGTCCTTTCATCTTGACGCTGTGTTTTCCACCTCCTGGTTTTCCCCGACGTAAAGCTGTGCAGAGCGTTAGCAGATTTTCCAGATCCATCGTGCCCAGTTTCTCCCAGGTAACTGGAAGTTCATCTTTTTCAGCCCGTCCAAAGAAACATTTGCAGGATGCACCCCACCTGGAGCTTCTCCCACCTGTCCCGGAGGCACTGTGGAGTGTTCAGACCACTTTGCAAACTTTTCTTTGCCTTTCTTGATTTGTTGCCATGGAACAGGCAAATCAGTATTGCTCCGGCTTCTCATAGCGACTCGGAGCCAGGTTGAGAAATACATCAATCGAAGTTTGAGCCCAAAAATGAAAGAGCTGATGGGGTTATAAGCAGGAGGGGAATAATCCTCCAAGGTCAGCAATGTGCATTAGTCTACACTCTACATAATGTGTGTGGTGCAGATGATTGCAAATTTCTGGCCTTCATTCTAGTCTTCATTCTGGTCTTCAATCCCAGGGGTGAAGATGGGTACTCAGCAGGCACCAGCCCTTTCACTGACACAACCTGTGGAGCTGGCTCTCTCATCAGACTGCGTATTTTCCAAGTGAATATGTCCTTAATAAGAGTTATTTACTGGAGATCGTCAGGAGATAAATGCGGACACCAGGAATGTGTTACCTCCTCACCATCCCAACAAAACACACAAGGAAGCAGCAGTGGAGCAGACTCCTGTGCAATGGGTTCCTACAGTGCAGCATTCAGGGCTATCGCACATCCCTGGTGTCTCCCCTGCACAACAGCAGCAAAGATGGAAGGCAGGAATAAAAAAAAAACAAACCACAAGCTGACAGGGAGAAGAAACCCTGATTTCCAAGAAAAGGGGCCTTGTTAGGAGCACAGTGCTGGGACCACCTTGGTTTGATCCTCTCCTCACCTCTGCGCTTCCAGACGCATGGTCTCCCTCCTTGAAGCTGTACATCCCCACAACCCTCGGGTCAGGGAGCCCTGCACTCACCGGGGCTGTCCCTGTGGGCTGCACCCACTTCACTTCTGCATTTGCTTGTCATGGATGTTGCCCCCAGAACATCTCCTCCTCTACAGCCACTCTACACAACTGCCTGCTCAGACCATTTCCACCACCTGTGAGCTACGTCCATGTCTAGGATCCTGCTTTTCTGTCAAACCCAGTCCCAACTTCTCCCCTTTTCCTGCCATCGACCCCCTTTCTGTGCAAAGGCTTTCTAGCCCAGCCTGGGGTGACCTTCTGAGGCCAACAAGGGGACAGGATGGGGATGGTTTAGCCCGGGACAACCTGCAGTCTCCCTGGCCCCAGGACCGCTCTGCAAGGATATCTCCACTCTCCATCCACCAGCTGCTGGGATGGTGATACATGGTTTTAAACCAAAACCCAGGATTCTCTTGCACATGAGGTGCTGCAGATGACATAGGTTCAGGGCCAGCACGGGCAGCAATCCCTTGCGTTTGGCATCCACCCTTTTGCACAGTTGAACAGAGGTCAACTACTAATCAGTGCCTCAAGTGTCTTCATTAGAGGCTACTTGAAGGCCCGGGGCTGGCGCCGCGCAGCCTTCCCAGCTCCACGGGAGACCTTGTCCAGGAAGAGCGCTGCAGGCTCAGTTTGTTTTGTCTGAACTGGTAGGTCTGGGAGACCAGCTTAAAGCGTTCCAGTTTGGAGGCTCATTTCTCATACACTCCTAAAGTCCTTTTGCCTCCAGCCTAACCCAATCCAGCACATTTGTGACTAGGCTCAGATCCAGCAAAGAGTTTTATTTTGAATGCCAACAGCAAATTTTTATGACCACAAAATAAACCTTGAAATATGATATGTTTAGATAAGTGAAGGGAATGCTAAGAGACTCTCAGCGAATTGAATCAAGAGGTGTGAACACTTTTGCTTAAAGGACATTCAAAAATAAAGGCACCGGGGCTGTGCTGTAACTTCCAGCAGGCACCACGCCAGAGGCAACAGCCAGCAGATCGTAATAATGGTGGTTTGAATTATGGCTCTGCAAAGACAAGCTATACAGGACCAAGAGGAGATGCATTATGATCAGCCCTGAAGCAACGATGAGGTCCCAGCAAGTTCAAAGCCAGAAGACATGCCCCAAACCTCCCTCCTGAGAGCTTCTTTCAAAGCTACCCAGCGGCACAACTGGTTGCATTGCGGCTGCCTCGTGTCAAGCAGGGAGAGAAATCTTCTTCCCCTGCAGATCCATGTCGAGGTGGCCTTGCATGTCCCGGTGCATTGTTTTCCAGGCTTTGTGCCGAAGGGACCTCCAGGTGAAACGCTTAACCTACTCCTGTGCTTGACCAGCTCACAACACTGCCCACATCACTACCACCAAGGTAGCCACAGTTGGCCAAGATCAGCTCCTGTGTGAAGAACATCTGCCTGAAGGTAAAACCGAGGGGCAGGGATCATTTCGGTCCCTGGGTATCCACTAAGGATGTACACAGTGTGGCCAGCTTAGAAGGGATACGACATATCTCAAATGGATGGTGCATGTGAGCTATATCCACAGCCGTCCTGCCCCGGGCTCCTCAAAAGTCTAGACTGGCCACAGCATCAGTCTTCTTCTCTAGGTGCTACAGAGCCCAAACATACCCAGGCATGTCCAGGATTTCTGGACGTGCAGCAACAAAGAGGCAGCGCCATTGCGGCTTCTCACTACTAATGCAAAACTCCACAGACACTGAAGATTCTTCTGGATATTTAGAAATGCTCAAAATCTGCCCTGAGGATATTTCCCGGTAGAAACAGAAGATATTTGCACCATGTAGCCCTGGATAGAGCAGTTCCTGGGGAGGAATAGCCTGCAGCCGTTTGCACAGTCAGGATATCAGAGGCTCCTCATTTCCCATCGATGATGAACTCAGCCACCATGGCAGCACCCTGCGATGGTTCCCATCATCCTAACGAGCAGCCACCCTGCCCAGGCAGACAATGACTTGCCCTCAGGCAAATTTCTTGTCAGCTGGGGGATGAATTGCAGCTGTAGCACAGACTCAAGCCAGAGCCATTGTCAATTTGGACACCCCAGGGAGCTGGGGATGTTGTAGCTCATGTCCTCAATCCTGTCCTGTCCTCCCCTCTCAGTGCTTTCTCCCCCTGAGGATTCAGGTTAACCATCTTAGTCTTTGAAGCACTCCGTGATCAGGTTCCAGACCAGCTGAACAGACCAGTAACAAGCTAAATTGGTTGCCAATGGTGTTGCTGTGAGAAGGGCAGAGCTCAGCTGTGCATTAGCAGCGCCTTCTCAGGGGGGTCGCTGGCGATGGGGATGAACTCCTCCAGGAACCATCACCGACTTCCCCATCGCGTGCAAAGGGCATTTTGCTTACCTCAGCAAGGCAAAACAGCACATTCTCAAATTAACAGAGACAAAACAACATGAGCGGCTGCTCATCTCGCTCCCAGAGGAGAGGATAACACGACAAGGCAGATGCTCTCCACCTGGCTCCAGGCGCGGTGCAGAGACACTCTGATGTGGTGCACCAGCCTGTGAAACAAAACCTGGTCTCTGACAGTCCAGGGCTTCCCCTTAACATTGTCGTTAGCCGAGGTGTTGGGGCAGTAGGACTCAGCGTTGGCTGCCGTCACACTGGGGTGCAAGTCTCATCGTGGTTAATATTTTAATTAGAGCCCCAGGTTCTGGAGTCAGCTTGATGATGGAGATGGCTCCAGTCTTTGTACTTTAACCAAGTTGAGGCCCTGTTGACTGCACTGAACTGGAGACACAGTTTCTTAAATATTTTAAGAAATCTGTATTTTGAAGTCAGGCCCAAGGGCAAACTGGAGGCCACCCTAACGAGCCGTATTCGATCACCCAGGCCCCATGGACAGCTCCAAGACATATCAGGTATCCTGCTCTGGCGATGAGACCCTGCCTGGGTGTCCTGAGCCTTGTGTTAGCTTTCACCGTGAATTTTCTAGAAGAATGAACCCAAGCCTGGGACTCCTCTCTATTTTTATCCTATTCCAGCACTTCCAGCAAGAAACAGACAAACAACCCCAAGAAATGCCTTGAAAAGTCTGGAGGACAAAAATAAACGCCTAGACTGTGGTTAGAGGGGCTGAGCGTGGCTGAGCCAGCTTGGGCTGGAAAACGAGCGTGCTGTTTTCTTTTAAAAAACCACTGGTGCCCGGAGAGGCAGAAGTGCCACCCCCAGGGACTGAGGAAGCGTGGATCCATGACGAGGGAGAGGAGAACAGGTCTGGACAACCCTGGCCTCCACTTGCCCAGAAAGTGAAACCCCCCTAATCCTGGTGTTACATTAAACAGCTCCTTTCTCTCCCCTTCTGCCTCCTCCTTTCCCTCCCCCTCTCAGCCAAGCCTACATCTGGATGCACCAAAAATAGATCCAGAAATCCTGTTTTCGCCCAACTTCAGCCACCCACGGGCAGGGCTGGGGAGCACGTGGGGCACGGTGGCTTTGCAGTAACCTAATCCAGAAAAAACCCGGTTTTAGTCTCCTGCTTTGCCGCAGTTTCTGAGCAACCCTGGGCAGGTGGACAGGACACATCACCCTTTCTGGAGCATCTTCTCCCTCTCGTGGAGATGGCAGCACCATCTCTTTCTCCACCGCATCGCCCCAGTTTTTGACATTTTTGCAGGTTAAAATCAATGAAATGGATTTGAAAAAAAAGCCAATAAATTGAAACTTGTGATTTCTCCAGACCCAATGGAAGCAAAGAATCACCCCACCAATGCCCTACAAGCCACTACACTGAATTAACAGTCCATGGCCAGAGCTGCGCTCAGGGAAGGAGAGAACACGCGGACCTGTGAGGGCATAGGCAGCTTCCCATAAACAGCTTGATCCTTTCTGAGTGAGAAACCCGGGTGTGTGGGGAGATCTAGGGTAGGTATCAGGAAAAACTTCTTCACAGAGAGGGTTGGCAGGCACTGGAACAGGCTGCCCAGGGCAGTGGTGAAGTCCCCATCCCTGGAGGGGTTTCCCAGCCGTGTGGAGGTGCTGCTGCGGGACAGGGGTCAGGGGGGACCTGGCAGTGCTGGGGGAACAGTTGGACTCGATGATCTTAAAGGTCTCTTCCAACCAGGTGATTCTGTGGTTCTATGACATAACTAAGGAAGAGGTTTTCTAGAAACAAATCAAGAAACAGAAGAGAGAGGAGGCACCATCATCTCTTTAACAAGGAAAAAATGGGATCTCTTGAGTTAGTAGGTACTAAAGTCCCTGATAAATCGTCTGCTGAACACAGGTTTGATCTAGAGCTGTTCTTGTGAACATGGAAAGTGCCTTGAACAGGGATGGGGATAGTTCTAACAAGTTTCTGCCTACTCCTAAATACTCTCTTGGCTAGGACTTTGGATCACTTGGAGATCTCAGTAAAGGATCCAAGATGGATCTCTGGGCCCAGGCTGTACTTCCAGCTGGTCTTGCTGGGAAAGCAAAACCCTCCTGCTCTTTATCTACGGTAAATAAAGATGCAGCCTACCTCAAGTCTTCTGTCTCCTTTGTGGCTCTCGAGAAATTCATGCAATCCTTAGTAGTCAAAATAATGAGATTGTCTCCTAATGTGAGAGTTCCTTTGCAGGATGAAGTACACCTCAGGGCTGCTGATGTAATTCTCTCATACTAAGCTGATTAAATGCTGAGGAGTTAGAGCCTTTTATAATTTTATTACATTAGATTCCAGAGATGAAATGAATGGAAATGACCAGACACTGAAGGAGGCAGAGATCTGCATCCACAGATTTGAGACACTTATAAATCACAGCCAGCCAATATAGCGAGGTGTCTGCACGAACAAATCTAATAATAGAGTACCCGTCTGTTCGACAATATGGATAAACTTGGGCTATCGGTATTCTACTATATTAAAAGGAGAATTACAAGCAGGACCGCAGAGAACAAGTAAAGGTCGCTGTATCGCAAGGATTCGTGCCAGCCCTTTGAGGAAGATCAGCCATTAGTACTGCTCAGCCGCCGACTGCAGGCTCTGACTACCACCGCTAATCATTTGTGGTGGGACATGAAGGTCTGCTGGGCTGAACAGAAGATACGACATGATAAACCTATCAGCTCTGCCCGAAAGGTCTGAGCTGGTCCCAGCTGCACCATGCTGGTGTACGGAAACTAGTGAAGTCCCGGATTTGGCTGAGTCTGGAGAGAAATAAGGTTTGCAGCCTGCCCTGGAGCAGCCCGGATAACTCCCCATAGCAAGGCAGAAACAGCAAAACGCTTCAAGGTACAAATCTAGCTGTGCCGCAGACGTCGGCTTCACCCAGTTGACTCGTTTCAGCCATCCTGGCACAAACCCCTTCCTCTCACTAGACTCTGGCTTAGACAAGTCAGCTGGGGACAGAGATTACAAATGAGGCACCTGCTCGGTGAGCCCCTTCCCGATTTTCTCCACAAGGAAAGCTGGATTTTTAAGTAGCGTCCAGCCAGGTCTTTGTGCACTCGCACGGGCCGTATTGGCCAGACTGGACACACGCCCTGGCTCGCCGTTACCCGGCTGGGTGTTTGATGCCACTTACCAACAGAGCAGCCAGCGTGAGCCGGACGACCTAATGCGCAACGTGAAATTCAAGGGATGTTCATGCACCGGTGCTTTACATTTTTCTCCAGGCACCGCCGTCAGCAAAATGCTCCAGTATTCTGATGAGGGTCCTATAAAAGGTCAAATTGAAATTTGCTTTCATATCTGAACAAATATTTGTGAACAATTTTCGCTGTTATTCTCTAAGCTGTAGGTACGGCACGGCCCGTTTTAAAATATTGCTGGGGACAGCGATGACTTAGAAGAACTGCCTGGAAGCAATTAAGAAGCTGACTATTCAGATGTATTTTCTGGAAACAAAGTTTATTTGCTGTGTACAGATAAATGCTGTCAGTGGGCTAATTTGGAAGCACTGTTGATTACCCATTGTAATGAGGCCTATTACATAATTAAAAGAGTTTTCTCCTAACTGCGTTTTCCTGCTAATTAACATTTTATGCCATCTACAATGGACACTTTGGGCTGCATCAAAGACATTATTATGCAATTTTATCCTAAGAGCAGCCTATGAATTATTAATTAATATCAAATCTGTTGATTAAAGGGTAATTTGTAAGTAAGACAGTCATAGCTAGAAACATGCTTTGTCCCATAAGTATTCCCCTGCAACATGGTCCAAAATAATCCGGACTAAACAAAATGTAGAAGACTGGGAGTCCGAAACCTCTGATGTTTTTCCTGAAATTCCAGTGGTTGGTGCTTTAATTAAATTGCGTCTTCTAAAATGCTCTGTCATGTCCTGGCAGGACTCATGGAAACGATCGAGTCCTTGTTCTTTGTGCGGGTCAAACAACAACAGAAACCTGCTGTACAAGTTCACCACAACCTGGAAGTTCAGAGCGAAAAATACTGGGACTGGGGGTCACTTCTACAAGTGCATTTATTTTTTGGTCAAAGTCCCGGCTTACTGAGGTCGAGAGCAGACTCCCTTCATGAGCCAATTCATCACCTGAATTGCCCACCATGGCTGATAATCAACACACATCGTGTCCCGCAACACTGCAGCCAGCCCAGCTGCGCCCCCTGCGCTTGGCCCACGATGAATCAGGGGCTCCAGAGGGCAGCTGAGTCACCCTGAAATGTCAAACCTTGGGGCTTCATCGAAGACCAAGCACCCCGTGGGACCAGAACGGGAGGCTGGGGAGCACCCACCCCACGCCGCTCGGCTACCAGGAAGTCAGGGCTCATTAATCACGCCAGGACACGGCATCGTCCCAAGTTTCAGAGATGAAGGCGCAGCCCCGTGCGCCCTCCCCCAGCCC
>NW_010395796.1:20919-24410 GCF_000710305.1 Buceros rhinoceros silvestris | reverse complement strand
CCAGCCGATTTCTGCTCTGTGCTCGGGCTTAAACTGACGGCAGCTCATCCCAAGGTCAGAAATGGTGGTGAAATAATAATCATAATAAACATAATAATAATAATTAACAATAATAACGGTAATACAATGGTAATAGTAATTTTAATATATATAACACTTATTATTCTCATCCTTGCTATTATAATTGCTTTTATAATATTATTATTAATCAGCCTGGTGATGTGGGTTCTATAGCATAGCTGGAGCTACCTGAAGTGCACCCCACATGCTGCACAGATTGTGTCTGGGCAGGGGGAGGCAACCAGGCTGTTGGATGCCTGTTGGAAAAAACTACTTGTAGCAGTCTTGTTTACCAAGAGGAGGAGGCTGCAGGCGTGCGGGGTGTTACCACGACGGGCACGCTGCATCTGGGCAGGGGGAGGCAACCAGGCTGTTGGATGCCTGTTGGAAAAAACTACTTGTAGCAGTCTTGTTTACCAAGAGGAGGAGGCTGCAGGCGTGCGGGGTGTTACCACGACGGGCACGCTGCAGCCAGGCTTCGTGCTTCAGTTAGAATAGGGGAAGGGGAGAGGGAAGCACTGGGGGCGATGGCGGTGGTTGCAGCGTGGTACAGCCCCGACTGTGCGGTAGCTCATGATGTGTCTCACACCCAATGTGTTCAGAGTGGCACATGACTCGGACACGTAAAATAGCAAAAATGGGTCACAAACAGAAAAATAGGTCAAGAAAACAGCCACGCTTCAGGTCTTGGGCATCCACAGATGTCTTGGACAGAAAGGACCTTTCTAAAGGCTAAAGGGGGATCCATGACAGCTCTCCCTCAAGATAACTCCAGCATATTCCCACCCCCAAAAAGGTGAAAATTTCCCAGATTCCTGGTTCAAGCACCCTCCCAGCCCCGGAGGTGAAGGTCCTCTCCCTTCACATCACAACAGCCGCTTGTACGGACTCACCCTTTGCGAGCCCATGCCCGCACACAGCCTGGCCAGAGGCACGTTGTTAACTCCTGCAGTACCCAGGAGTGGTAACGAAGCCTGGGACCAATTAGTCATTGTCCTCCTCCCAAGAAAAACACACAGAGAAACTAATTGTTGGAATTCATAAGCCCCTGGATACAGCAATGATTAATGAGAACTGCTAACTATAGAGACCCGTAGGAAGATACAGCCGTGTTTACATCAGCCGCTTCCATTATGTTTCTCTCATTTTGACTTCTCCTATTATTTTGGAAGATGTCACAAAGAACTCCTTCAGTCATGCAAAAATGAAACCAGAGTGTTCTTGAGGTTTACGGCTTGTAGAGAGGATCTGCAAGGCTTTTCTTTCCCAGGCTGGGTAATTTTGAAGGCAGACTAAAGGCAAGGGGCGATCACATAATTTCTTTACACTGTATATAGTCATCTCACCTTTGGAAAGAAGGTTTGCACTCGGAGTTAGCTGACGGGACCTATCCCAGGTGAAAACCCCACCGCAGAAGGTATCGGTGATGGCAGGTCTCCCAGCTGTTTTCCTTCGGTCCCAATCACCTCCGGCCCTGCTGTACCGTGAAAAGACAAAGGTGCTCCCCAAAACTGAAGGGACGTTCACTTGTACCCCCCAGTGCCACACCAGCACTCGTGGTTTCGTTGTGGGCACTGCGCCATTTGGGACTGTCTGAAGAAGACATATTCCTTTCTACCATATTTGTGGTCATCAGGACTGCAGCGGGAAGCTGGAAAACATGAACTGGGTGCAAATAAAGGCTCAAACAGTTGGAAAAGAGCCCCTTCATTGCTATTTTTCTCGGATTTTAAAAGCAGTGTCTCATCTAGCTACTTTCTGCTCTTTAATAAGAAGGTGGAGAGTGTCGGGGTCCCCCATTCACCACCCAGCATAACTCCAGCCTCAGCACTTCAAATCACAGAATCATTTTGGTTGGAAGAGACTTTAAACACCATCGAGCCCAACCATTAACCTAACACTGTAAAGCATTTCACCTCCTCACTGGTTCTCACCAACCCGTTCATTTTTGAAGCCATGAGAACACAGACTACAGCCGCCTCTCCCGGCCGGGTAAGCTCTCCGGGCGGGTGGTTAAACCACCATATTTCCTGCTTCTACCAGACTAGGCTGTGGACTTCCTGACCCTGGCTGCTGGCAGAAAGCCAGGCCATCCTATGGACCACGATTTTCTTTTTTTTTTTTTAATAGATGTATCCCATATGAGAGCCTATAAATATTCAAGAAATTTACTGCAGATTTACCACTCTCCATTATTCTGATCTCAGCATTGGTGCTCCAAGTTCAGCCCCAATCCAAATTAATACACAGCGGTAGCTTTGCATGTCAATTAGAGGGAGAAGGTTATTTTCTGGCCCGACCTCTGAGATCAAGTGCTAATGCACTACAGAAACACTCGGCGATCTATCATCCGAACGCCAGCCAGGACCACTTATTTCTACGAGAAGGGCTTGCAATAACTTACGCAACACCATCAGTCATTTCTTGGCCCTTCTCTCAGGGGCATTCACAGCGTTGTGTCCAAGTGCTGTGGGACCAGGAGTATTCAGCCCCAGACACTGATTGAACACGACACCTTGTTATTCATTTAATGGTAGTAGCTTGGTACCCGGGTCATGGAGAGAGGCCAAGCCGTGGAGAACAGCAGACCTCATACCCGGAGACTTTGCCGGTGGAGGACATGCTGTGTTTTGTTGGTGATGCAATAAGTGCTCATCCCTGTGGAGGGGTTGCTGGAAAGGGCAATGGTAAAGGAAGGAAAAGTGAGCTGGTAATGAATTATGTCTGGAAGCAGCCAAAACACAATGTTTTTAAGCCGTTCCACTGCCTCACCTCACGTGTATTGGAAATCACAGCCTAAGCTGCTTTCCTGCACAGTCCAGACGGGGAGGAAGCCCTGAGACCAAAGAGATGAAGCTGTGCCCCCAGGGACTGAGTATCCATGGGGACACACAAAGAAGACTGACATCTCCTCCTCCTCCTCCCTAAGACCCAAACCCTGCGCTGGCCCCACGGCTTAGCAAAGAATTGCAGCTCTGCTCTCCTGCGTTAGTGCAGCCCTTTCTCTTGCTCGTGAGCCCAAGACCAAGCCCATGCATTGTCAGGACAGGCAGCGGCTCCCAAGATGCTGCTGTCAGCCTCCCCTGAGACATAAAACTATCCCCACCCTGTCCCCCGCTGAGCTGCCCGCACATCACCGCTGGCCCGCAGCCTCCCCAGGCTGCGACAGCAGCACGCACTGGGGATTTGTCCCTACCTTCATGGGTCAGGAGCTGGCGAGCTGTGGCTGGGCTCACGAGAGGCCAGGACAAGCACCGCTGGGCTGATGACCCACGGCTGCAAGCAATGGCTTCCACAAGACCTGCTGGAGCCCAGCACAGCCCAGGATATTCTTTCAAAGGGAACATTCAAGGGCAAAAAGGAAACAAAAACAAAAAAGAAAATAATCTTAATTATCCCCCATAATGACCTTTTCTTTCCTTCTCTTTCCC
>NW_010395796.1:12801-20671 GCF_000710305.1 Buceros rhinoceros silvestris | reverse complement strand
CTTTCCCTTCTTCTCTCCTCCTTTTTCAGAGGGGAGCTCTTAGGCTGTGAACGGGTGACGAGCTAGACAGTTTTCCCCCCCGGCACAGTACCCAACACCAGAACTGATGGTGGCCTGTCCCTGTGGGGAACCTGAGCTGGGAAGGATGCCAAAAGCCTGGGAAATACCTCCAAATACCTGCTGCACCGCGCGGTCTGTGTATCCCCGGAGTAAAACAGATCTGCTCATCAGAGATGCTCCTGAGAGAGCAGCGGTGGAGACGGTTTACAGGGGAGGAAGAACCTCTCTGAGCAGAATGGTCCCTAATGCCACCACAGCCAAGGAAAGACAGGAGCAAAGCGCCGTCCGGGAGCCCTTCAGGGTGGCTCAGAGCCCTGTTTGCCTTTTTTCCCCAGCTGCATATTCATCTGCTTAGTTTGTAAACCCCTGGAGCCTCATTTGTCTAATTAGTGCTTGCTGAGCCTCTTGCCACTGGCTCATAACAGGCTCTTCCGTGCGCTATTGCATTACCCAGAGGAAAATTACCTGGCAGCTAAGGACCAGGGCGTCTTGGTGCCACGAGGAATCGAGGGGAGGAGGTGCGGGTCCTGCCCCATAACTGGCCCTGACATAAGCCCTGTGCGGCCACGCGGGCTCAGCCTCAGCCCTTGCAGGGACATGGGGAGATTTCAGGGAGGTTTTGGTGTTCTGGGAAGTGGGATTTGAGAAAAACTTGCCCGACCCATCCGTACCCAACAGCTTTTCAAACAAACTGCTTTCATTTCACATCCCTTAGCCTTCACGTTGTAGCATCCCAGCGCTTCTTGCTTTGCTGTCCATTACAGTTTACTGTGGTGAAAGTTAATCTGGGAGCCTTCCCTCCAGGCAGAACTTTTGCAGAAGAATAAATCATTTGAGTGGGTTAAAAAAGATTCCCAAGCATTTGAAGAATGAGAACGTATTTTTAGCCCCCCCAGAAAAGGCTCTTTTTTTTCCCCCCTCCTTCTACTGGTGCAGTTAATCACTCGATGAGAAGGCTGTTAACACCACCAACACGCACTCCCTCCCCTCCAGCCCACCAAACAGGCGGCTGTTTGCTGTCCTCTGAGTGAAACGTTAGCCTGAGACCGGTGAAAATCCAATTCAGCCCTAACAGACTGCCCCATCGCAGCTTGAGCAGACCACGCAACTTCACTTCCCTAAATCTCTCCAAATCTGGTCCATGCCCTTCTGGGCACCCCTTGAGGCAGAACTGAACGTACCACCATCAGCGTTGGAAACACGGCTGGAAATTAAGCAGCTGACCTTGACAATTTGGGGCTGGGGCA
Source organism: Buceros rhinoceros silvestris (assembly GCF_000710305.1). Classification (NCBI taxonomy): domain Eukaryota; kingdom Metazoa; phylum Chordata; class Aves; order Bucerotiformes; family Bucerotidae; genus Buceros; species Buceros rhinoceros. The sequence continues at coordinate 19,364 of NW_010395796.1, read as the reverse complement.
CCTAACGACAGCAGGGCTGGAGACCCATCGTTCGGTTTGTTAGGGGGGGAAAAGAAGGGGCAAAAATGAGAATCCAGACACAAGAGCAAAGGGAGATCTAAGTAATGAAATCAGCCATGCTGGGATGTAGCAGGACCACAGAGCTCAGGTTTTCTTTCCTCCAGCCTGATATTCAGGCTACACATATATATTCCTTGACAGAGGTTTGTGAGCAATTTGACCTGCACTAATTCTTCACCCCAGCTGGGAGAGAGCCACGCACTAGAAATCTATCTGCCTTGCCTCGATTTCTTGTCCGGCTGCCTGCGGTTCCTTGGGAAGAGGCAAGCGTGTCCTTCTCTGATTTATCATACAACTTTAATAAGTGCATTTTATAGTTTAGGTCATATCCTTTCATGAGTCTCATTATTTTAGACCAGGTTTATAGCAACAAAAATGTGCCATAAAAGTGTCTTTCTCCAGTGGAGTCAACTACCCCTTCAGTTTGAGCCCCCTCGTGTCTTGGAAAGAAAGAATTTTGTTTGTCAGTGTTGAGTAAGATGCCAAGATGACAATGCGAGTGTCTAAAAAGGTGTGTAAAGCCATTGTGAGAGTTAGAGCCTATTGAGTGTGACTATAACATCGCCCGCTCCCCCAGGAAGGATTTGGATGTGCTGTCTATTTCCAGCTTGCCCAAATCCTGCCCCTGGAGAAGGCTCTGTGCCTGCAGGTCTGTTCTTCCCCTGGCTCAGTTCTGGCTTTACAGAGCGGTGAAAGAGAACAGAATTGGGCTTGGATCTGCTGGAAGACTGTCCATACTGGCCAGTTTGATACCACACTGGTTCTGAGCTCCATCAGACTTCAGTGGGCATTGGGAGAAGAGCCCTAGTTCTTCTCCAACTCAAACCAGCATTAGAACTGGAAATAAGCCAAACCCACAAATACTTGCTCACATTTCAGAATTGAGTCTGCGCCCAGTTCCTAAAGCCTGGAGGTCAAATGGAGGCAGGGATTGATTTGAGTATAAACTCCAGATCAAACCCACCTGGATTTCAGGGACAGCTTGGCACGTAAGCGTGGCCCCACCATGCCCTCCTTGCTAGATACAAAGATGACCAAAAGTCGAACCATCCTTACTTGGCTTTTGCAGAGGGCCAATGACTTCCTTTTCCCCATATTGCTCCCTTAGCCACCCCTCTCCAAACAGAACAGAACCCAAAAACAAGCTGGAACTCTCTTCTCTGCAGACCCAGGGGAGAATTCAGCACATCCTTGGCCAGTGCTGTGTCACAAAGTCTGGATATTCAGACTCAGCTTCCCACCTCTCCTTATTTCTGCTCAAAGCTGTGCGTCCCCCGTCTTCCTCTACCTGTGTGACCATGCTTTGTGCTCTCCAGGTGAGTTTAGCAGGCTCCACTGCCTAACCTAAGTTTAAATCTGGGCTTCCAAATTTAGAAGTTCTCATTAAAAGAGGGCTTTGATTTGGGACACCATTTAGGACAGTAAGTCTGGATATTACAGAGGTGTTCCCCGTCACTTTTTGCTCTCCATCAAGGCAGGGGATCAGCCCTGGCCCCTGTTCAGCACGGGCGAAGCAGCACATCATTGCATGTCAGATACCTGACTCTCTTAAAACGGGTGGGACACTGCAGGAGGGATGGAGGAAAAAACCCACAAAAACCTTCAGTGGAGCTGGATTAGAAAGTCGCTGAGGACTGGAGGACACAGAGAGGTGAGCCAAGGCCTCCAGAAGAGGAAACCTGCAGGATGCCCATGGGTGCAGCTCCCAGACTCCCATCCCAGCACCGAGCCCCATCCTCCTCCATCCAGGACACCACCACAGCTCACCGGCATGTCACAGACATTTCAGGAGACCTTCCAGCCGTGGCACAGGAGAGCACCTTGGGGTGGCCAAGGAGAGACACAAGATCTTTCAAGCCAGAGACCACGACATGAGGTGGAGACAGACCATGTTTCCAGCTGGAGAGATAGAGAGGATACAGCTCTAAACTTGAAAAGACATCCCAAATTAGCAAACCTGAACCGAACCAGACTGAAGGGTTAAATAAAGTAAGACAAAGGCTGACAGCGTCCCTTAACCCGCTCAGCGCAGAGTAAATACTTGCATGCTAGTTCTGTTTCACTCTTCCAGCACACCTCCCCCTTCAGCACACAAGCCGGGAGATTTCACCACTCAGACGTGCTCAGAGATCTGCCTTCACCAGGAGGACTTCACGTGGCTCCTGTCCCCCTCTTTTCTTCACCTTACTCCAGAAAGAGACGGAGATTCACCTGCAAAGGACACATTTCTTCCATTTTCTGCACCCCAGACTGAGGTGGGGTGTGTGGCTCAGCATGGGCAGGACAAAGTATGTGCCACCCATGGCTAACGGGGCCAGCAAGCCACGGGCTGAGCCCTTCCCATCCACCCACAGATCTCCTCCAGCCAGGAAGTATTTGGTCTTCTCCACCCCACTCATTCAAAGATCCCTTTGCAAGCAGAAGATGGAACCCACAGGAAGGTGTATGTGCTCCATCACGTTTAAAGTTTCACATTATCTCTCTTTCTCACCAGCACAAAAGCTGGAAATCTGCGTTTTTAGCCAACCAGCACCCAAAACTCTCCAGCAAGTATCCAAGGAGATGGACTCCCTTTTAATTAAAAAGCAACCGAGCTTGTAATAGACATAACTTTTACTTAGCTCTACACGACTTTCCTCACTGGGACCAGAGCCACCAGTCACGGACTGCAAGGGGAGCTGCGGAACAGAGGCTGGAGAGGGTTTCAGCAGGGATTTATGGACTGGATTTGCCTAATGAAGAGGCAGCAGGAGGAATATCTGGCATTAACGCACTTTTAAAAGCAGTAGATGTTTTCGCTCGGGATCCTGCTGTTTGCTGGGAGCATCACCAGGAGTGGCAGGAGTAGACAGAGCTGGCACTGACCCCTGCAGGGTGCGTCTCCTTTGGCCATGCAGCGGACACCCTGCCGTGACACAGTGACTGCAGCAAACAAAAATGATCTCTGGCCCCAGGGAATGAAAACATACAGCAGGATCATGGCCACAGCACCTGCAGCTGGTCCTGGAGCTCTTTTGCAGGTGCTGGCTGAGGCACCATCCTCGATCTGATGCAGATGAAGCTATCAGAGATGGTCACTCACCTGTGTTTAAAAGATGCTGCCTGTGACAACTGGTGTTTAAGGATCCTTGCTCCACAATGGCACTAAAAAAGCCTTTCCTGGGCAGTGGGAAATGCCTTTTGCAGACAGACAGGAGATACTCTGTTTTGTTTCTGTAGTCACACAGGAGGGAAAACAGGCAAGAAACATTTCCCACGTGAACTCATCGGCCATACATACATCCACTCCCAAACACTCTCCCTCCAGCAGAAAACAAAACATCTGCCTCTGAACCGCACACTCAGCGCCACACGGCAATTATTCCTCAGAGCCTAAAGAGGAACCGAGTGACTCACGGCTCCGTCGTGGAGTCGGTTTTACTCTATTTTGTAAATATTTGCTCTTGAGCAATATCGTTACTTCTGTGGCGCCTGCAGAGAGGCTCCTTTGTGGAAGGTGTCTCATTGTGTGCAAGGAGATAGCTGCTAAACTAAGAGATACAAAAGACATCGACAAGTGAGTGTACGCCGACGGAGAGCGGTCCAGGACATGCTGCACCGGCTGATCTGCGCTTGCAAATCATGTGCTGCATCCCAGCATGAAGCACCCACAGACAAAACCCCTGAGAGCTGCTGCTCTCCCTCCCGAGGTCTTCCTCCAACTCTAGTTTTTAATCAGGTGGTTAAACACTCTTGTCTCCGCAGCCATCGTTGCCATCAGCCTCTGTTTTGGTAGCAGAAAAGAAGGCGCGGAGTCCACCCGAGCTGGATATAATTGTGAGTTGATGTCATGAGGCTGTAAGATATTCTAGATGCAGACCACAAGATTTCAGACATTGGTTTAAGAGGCAAAGTACTTGGGGAAATAACTGCGCCATGAAATCATGGGCCTCCAGTCTATTCATAACAGGGGTCTTAACCCCATGTTCTCAACACCGAGCTTTTGGGAGGGTGGGCTGAAGCCGTGATTCAGGGCTGGATCAGCCCTTGGCTCTGTGGGAAAGACGGTGTGTTGGGTGCTGCACCTTAGAATCATAGAATGACAGACTGGTTTGGGTGGGAAGAGACCTGCAAAGCTCACCCAGCGCAACCCCCTGCAGGGAGCAGGGACATCTGCCCCCAGAGCAGGGGGCTCAGAGCCCCAAGGGCCAACCTGACCTGCCATGGGGCCAGCGATGGGGCTGCTGCCACCTCTGGGGGCAGCCTGGGCCAGGCTCTGCCCACCCTCAGCACAAACAATCTCTCCCTTCTCTCTGCTCTGACTCTCCCTCTGGCAGTGGAACCATCCCCCTTGTCCTGTCCCAACAGGCCTGTCTGTCATCCCATGATGCCATATTCTCCCATCACATGTGACTGTACCCCTCCATGCCCAAAAAACAGCAGCTCCTCTTTCCTTCCCAGCTATGTTCACACCTGCAAAGTGCCCTAATTCGAAATATGAACCACGTGGAGCTGGGGAAGGACCCACACAAGACCCCACTGTGGCCATCATGGACCCTCTGCCATGGATGGCCCAGGTCCCTGGTGTACCAGCACAGCCCCTCTCTGCGGCAAATTGCTTCAAGAAATTAAAAAAATCGCCCAGTCATTGCTAAGAGCAGAGAGAGCCTGTTCCTAACACCGCATTAAAACACTCAGCTTAGTGTCATAACAGGTTTTTCAAACATTTCTGACTCTGGTAAAATATTTTAATAACCAATTTAACACTGATAATATTTATTGTGTGGTTACGGAAGTTCGGGCTAGAAAAAGCCATAACTCCAGCTGGCAGAAACCCCGGGAGCCAAATAACGTCTCTCTCTTGATTGTGATCCGATGTCCCTCTCTCACACGCTCCTCAAACTGTCCCCGGGGATGGGAAGCAGCTCCAAGCCATTTGGGAAAAGCCTTTTTAATGGCCTAAATGACTTAGGCACATAATGCCACCTAAAGCCAAGGAAGCTTAAAGCCAGATGTTTTAAAGCAGTTCCAGTGCGTACCAAAGCAAACAGGATCCCATGAGGGTTTGAACCGAGCCCTGGAGAATCAGCCATTAGGAAAAGGTACGACAGCTCCCGGGGCATCGCCCAGAGCAGGCACTGAGCAGGATGGAGAAGCCATCGTGGCCCAGCATGCCACCACCCCACTCGCCAAGAGAAGGTGCTCCTGCTCTAGGGGCTGCAGCGATTTCCTAGACCTCTTGTCCTGCTGGTACTGTGCCAAAAAGCTTTATATTAATCAATTCTTTATTAAGACAACTATTTCACCTCCCTGGGAGGTGTCACTCAAACGGTAGCCGTGCTGCTTGTAACGTGTGGCTGCTGGTGGGAAGTGGGGTTTGGGTAAACAGGATATTCCCCGCAGCGAGCACTCGCATCTACATCCCCCAGCAAGCAGGAAAGGGGCAGATTCCTGCAGCAGAGCAGTTTCCCCTCGCTGACAGAAACAGGCGGACAGAGCCCCGGGCTACTCTTTTCCTGTTATGTGAGCAAAGTTTTAGGGGTGTTGGGTTTTTTTCCCATGTCTCTTGGACATTCGGGAATCACTTTGCTGAGTGAGTCGAATGTCTGCGTGCACCACCCCTATTGATTGGGGGTTTCACCCTGGCTTCAGGACGCGGCTGCGGCTGCTTGCGCACGTACGTCAGCCCAGGATGATTGCTACCCTGCTTGAAAAGTGTCGCTGGTTAGAAGGAATGGGCAGCAAAGGCACCAGCACAGCCCCACATGGGGGAGGAAACACCAGCAAGCTGTCAGCTGAAATCCCAGGCCACATACACAACCACGTATACATCCCTCGCTTCTTCTACACCACTAGTTAGGGGTTCACCCACGGGTCAGAAGCAGCATCAGGTCGCTGTGTGCAAACCCACCGCCTCCACCCGTATTTCTAATTTGTGATTTCTAACTCAGCCAACAACAGAACGCTTGATACGAGCACAGGGCACCGCCCTGGGTCCTGCTAGAACCATCCCACCCTTCCCGTCTCCAGCTCTCAGGGGCAACCGAGGCTGGTGGTGCCACTCCTGATCCTCACGGGGTTGCAGGAGATAAGCCAAGAGGAGAGGTCAGCTCTACAGTCAGGTCTCCTGCAAGGTGCTGTAGCATCTTAAGCACATCGCACTACCCAGGAGACAACGTGCAGTGTAATTAAGCTGTAAGGCAATCAGGAGAATGTGCTTATTAGGAGATGATCACACTCCCAGGATGTCAGCGGTTGTAGACCCGCCCAGGGAGTCCCAAATCCCTCGGGTAGGAGATGAGCAGCTGATAAACAGCCTGGCTGTGATTTACCTTTTTGCACAGTAACTGAGCCAGGAGGAGGTGGCGAGCGGAGCTGGGGCAGAAGGACACGACATTTGCTGTCCCGTTTAGCCACGTGTCTGGTGCACTCCCGACAGCACCTCCCGGGGCAGCACGCAGTGAAGCCTGGGTTAAGCCACTGGTTTTCTTTTTTTTTTTTAAACTAGAAAAGCAGGAACATTC
>NW_010395796.1:5501-12562 GCF_000710305.1 Buceros rhinoceros silvestris | reverse complement strand
GGGGAGGGACAGGAGGTTGAGTACCAGGAATTAGAGCCTCAGCTGCTGTAAATTTGGGGTTGGTGGAGCTGTGCTGATTTATCACAGGTGAAAATCTGAGCTGTGGTGGGAAGGAGCAGCCACCAGAGATGCATGGCAAAATTTCTCTCTTAGAAGTTGGTGCAGCTTTGGAGCAAGGATTCAGAGTGGCATCTCACTTCCCAAGGGTTTTCAGGGCTCAGTTAAACAACAGGAACCAGCAAAATCCTATTTTGAGGAGCAGGTTGGATAGAAGATCTCCCAGACATCCCTCCCTGCCACCACCGGTGTGATTCATGGTTGTGTGTGTGGTTTGCTCTTGAAGGACACAACACAGTGGGACTTCTTCCCCTGTCACCTTGTCCCCAGCCATCCCACAGCACCAGCCCAACCTGGTGGCACAATCCTGACGCACATGCAAAAATCCTTACTGAGAATGTCTGTCAACACATCTAGACCAGCAACCCATCCTGGGTCTTCCTTTTGCCAGGCCAAACCATGTCAACCATCCCCTGGTCAAGGCAGAGCCCCCCGTGGCCCTTCAGCAAGCCCTGTGTGACCATGGACCCTTGAATCTGCTGCCACACAAATCGTTATCCGTCACAAACCCAACATCAAGCTCATTTCTGCTGCAAAGCACATCAAGGGGCTTCCGACCCACTTCCAGCGGTGCAAGGGAGTGGGGCTGGGGGCTGCGGGTTGGGCACTGAAAAAGCCTGGTACCGTCAGGGAGTGCAGCTGGGGGATAGCTTCAGGAAAGCTCATGGCTCAGCAGACCTGCTCCGTCCCTGCTGGCCGTCACACAGCAGCAATCCCCACCTCCAGGCTGAGCTTTTTGGGAGGCGCAGCTCCCCTGCCAGTGCCCAAGGCTGCAATATTGAAAGGAATCTGGAGCAGCACTGAATTTCCCTGAGATCCGAGCTCTGGTCCCCTCAGGTCCCTTTGCAAACCCCCAGCCAGCTGAAGTAAACACAGCCCTGGCAAAGCAGCATCGCTTTACCATCAGCAAAACCTCTTATAGACAGATGCTCCACACCTCCAGCTCCACGTACCTCCAAATACTCTGCTCCCGGGACAGCCAGCTCCAGCAGGACACCCTTCCACCATAGGTCCAGGTACCAGCTGACCTGCTGCTGCTAATTACCTTGGATATTAATGATGTCAAGTGCTCATAAGCCTGTAATGAGAAGCAGAAAGAGGAGATGGATAGGAGGCAGGGGGAAGAAGGGAAAACATGAGATGCTGCAGGTCAGCAGGCAGGCTGGAGAACATGTGCAACAAGAGACCTCCACGGGCATCATTAATCTGGATCCTTTCACTGGGAGTTTGGAAGAAGCCTTTTCCATCTGTCTTCAAAGAGGGAGGGCCAGAGCTACCTCGAGGAGGCTCGAGCAGGACGACTACTAGCCCCTGCGAGGCTGGCAGCAGCTGCCTTGCAATGAATTCCATCTTCCCTCACCGGGAGCAGCCTCCTGGACGAGGGACACGCATCACAACACGTCCCTGGCCCCCTTCCCTCTCCTGAGCTTGCTCAGCCCAGCAGCCCCAGGGGAGGATGAATTTCCACTACTGCTTTCAAGTCTTGCTGCTGGTTATTGCTTACCGCTGTATCAGCCATCAAAGTTCCCATGAAAACACTGAATAGGACACAAATTGCAAATTAGGCTTTAATTAGAAGCTGGCACCTGCTTTCTGACCGAGAAATACAATGAAGACGTCTCTGTGTTGCTATGGCAGTCTAGAAACATAGATTTCTGTTTCAGGACCCTTTGAAGACAAATTTACTCAGCACTATAAACTTGTATGCCAAAGTGATTAACACTTTAATGCTAATATCAAGCTGGACCAGTTACACACATTTTATTCATTAGAAGGCATCGTTTTTCAACTGTGTCTTATCAGTATGTAAATGAGATTTTGACTCGGTCGTTGTCTGCTCCCAAAAGCGCGGCCAAAGTGAATTCAATTAATGCGATTTACATCCCAATGTGACACGGGAGGCTGTGCCGGGCTTGATAACGCCGCCAGATGGGAGCTGGGCTCCCAGCACAGCCGCAGCATCGCCCTCCACCTCCTCCTGGCTCCTCGTCTTTGCTGGGCACCCCCGAAACAAAGACCCCTGGCCAACCCCCAACCCAAACTTGGCTGATGCTCCTTACCGGCATAGGACATCCCGTCTCCTGCCACTGACCTGCTGCTGCAGCCACTGAAATGGCGCTGAAGGTACCGCTGCCAGCCCAGGGTCACGCTGCAGTAAACGAGGACCAACTGCAGCCTTTCTTTTCGATGATCCTCGGGGTCTTTTCCAATCTAAATGATTCTGTGACTCTGCTCAGCTCAGGCAAGCCCTGCAGATGTGCAAAACAGCTGGTTAAACGGCTTCCACTGCAAGGACAGACCCTCAAGGACATCCTGGCTTCTCCCTTAAAAATCCCACCAGCTTTTCCCTAATCTGGGCCAAAATTCTGATCCTGCTTACGCCAGGGCCAGACCAGAGGAGACCTGCTGCTTACAGAGCTGGCACTACCCCAGGCACCAGCCACAGATCTCAGTGTAAACACCGGTGTAGGCTTGATGTACACAGGCTTTGGCACTGCTCAGGTGCCTCACACTGTACAGCATCTCTGCACGTGGTCATTTTAGCCAGAAACCTGGGCTTTGTCTCACAGCTCAGGGTTTTTCTAAGGGCCCCACTGCTCTTGACACCTATTCATCCAGGGCTGGCTCAGAAGCAGGGGAAGCACTGGCAGTCCCCTCCTGGGAATGGCCTCACAGGGACATTTTGCCAGTGCCTGGTCAAAAAGGGATGTGGTTGGGTCTAAGGGTCATCCCAAAACCCCTTGAAACAAGGCTCGGTGCCTGCTCTTAATGCCAAAAGCCGTAATTTGGCAAAAGAGCTACAGATATTTATGGTATAAGCAAGAACATGTAGCCAAGAACCTGGGGGGGAGGGGGGGGAAGAGCCTTTTCCTTAGGTGACTGGGCTTCATCTGAAAATTAAATAGGTGTCTGCACCCCTGCCTGTGCCAGGGCACTGCCCAGACGTTGCGTGGAGACACCTCCTTGGCCGGAGGTGCGGAGGGCTGGGTGCGAGGCTCAAAGCCATCGTCGCGGTACTCGCCGGGCCGAGCTGTGCAGAGCATAATAAATTTTCTCCTGAAGCAATGAGCCCTCGCTCACATTTCTGAAGCCGGCAGAATTTATTGCTTTGTTTGTGCAATGCTGCTTCTATCCAGGTAAATCACTGCTGCCTCTCCCGACCCCAAAGTTTGCCCGGACACTGATTTGTGCTTTGCCCACCTAATGCAGATGCGCGTGTCGGAGCGCAGGGTGGATCCACAATGTAAAAGCAGCACGTGGCTCTGAGCGGGCACCCGTCCCGAGCCAGCAGCTCCGGCGTGGCTGGGAGACACAGCGGTAGAGCAAAGCCCACACGTCTGTGACAGCTAATTAATCCAGGGAACGTGCAGCCCGGCTGCCGGGGGAAACGTGGCGCCTGGCTGCCTGGGAAGAGCCAGGAGAGCACAGTGGTGCTTAGCTGATGGTGTACCAAGAGCTGTCCACCCCGTTTGCAGCTCTGCAGGGGGCTGAATTTGTTCCCAGTGTCCCCAAGCTCCCCTGCCCTCTGCACACTCCGTCCCCTCAGGGATGCCTTCCCTGCCTCTCCTCTCTCACTTCCAGAAACACTTCTCTGGTTTTCTGTGGTTGCATAGCCCCTTTTCACAATTGCATGGTGCAGGGTGGGAAAGCTTTTCCAGGCACCATCCCGTCCCACCTGTTCCACTTCAGCTCCCATAAAAGCACGGATGCTCATCCCCTGCCTCCCATACTCCCTGGCCCACTTCCACCTCCCGCAGCCCCACAGCCCCATCCCCACCCCAATCCCCCCACCAGCAGGGCTCCATCCCAGCCCACTTGGATTTCCAGGCGTGGATTTTGCTGGGCAGACCCATTGCGCTGAGCTCCCGGGTAGGGAGCTGCCATTAATTCACTGCATGTCACTCTGAAGCCAGCCAGCAGTTTGTTACCTCACCTGCGAGCAAGGTTAACCTTTTTCCACAAATAAAACTTTCCACAATAATTATTCATCTTAGCAGAGTGATCGTGGAGGGGAGCAAAGAGGAAAAGACATTTCTAAAGGAGCAAATTCTGCCTGGATGCTGGAACAGGCATGGGAGCCTGGAGCAGCCCCGTGACCCCAAACACAAAGGCAATTGTTGCTCAAAACCTTCCTTCGTGGGGTTCAAGGGACGGGCAATGAGCGAGCTCAAATTACCGCCCGGCCCTAATGAAGTTGTGTTCAGCCCGAGCAGAATCAGCTGCTTATTCATGCAAATTCACCATAACCAGCTTACCATGGTCTCCAGCGCGAGGACTGGTGGGAGATCCCAGTTGCCTAGGGGAGATGAGGAGAGGAAACTCGGGTCCTTGTATCAGCACAAGCAGCTAAGGTGCTTCCAAACATCCCGGTTAATTCCCAGACTGGCCCCGCATTAAGGCCATGCAATAGCCCCTTATTGTCTGAGCGCGTATGACGGGCAAAGCGCCCGAGCGCTTGGGACAGCCCTGCACGTCCAGCCGGGGAGAACAGCACCGCACTGATCAGCCGGTTCCCGGGCCTTAATCAATACTCGCTTTGACTACGTGGAAATGCTCATTTATCTGTCGCGTGCAGATAATAATGAGATTGTCAAGGTGGCCGGCTGAAATAAATGCTGCAGGATGCGAACAACCCCTGCGGGTGCTGGCATCAGCGGGAATTCTCATTTCTCATTCCTGCACGGTTGCAAATTTTAGATACAAAACCTCGGTGGCTTGGACTCTCCAGGGATGGCATCCACAAGCCGTCGCTTGTTGCCTGAACCTCGGCAGTCTCCTATCAGTGAGTCCAGAGCCCTCCCTGAAGGCCTCCACCTCATCTAAGGTGGAGTTATGCCCCAATGTGGACCACCAAGGCCATGCCTGACCTGGAGGAAACGGGTACTGGCAGGACACAACTCACCTTGTCCAAAGACAGAGGCGCAAAATGGGTCAGTGAACCCACCCAGGGCTCATCCTTTCTCAGTGGGATGAGCCAAACGTGGAGATTTACATGCAGGTACCACGGGGGTCTCCTCCTCTGTTGGTTGGTTGGTGGCCATATGTCCAGGGACACCCGCAAGGGCAAAAGGAGCTACTCCAGCTGCCAGGACCACAGTTCAGTGTCAGTCTTCAGTTACTGTAGAGTAAATCCAGAGCGACCCAAGCGCTCACCATCACTCATGTACGTCTGCAGTCTCGTAAGTGATGCCAGTTTGGCCTCGCTGATGAAGAAGCAGCTGGAGGAGCTGCCCAGAACTTGGGGGATGGAGGTAAGAGTGAAGAAGATAGAGGTGGGAAGCCCATTCATTAAACTTTACGTCTGGTACAAAAAAACCCCACAAAACCCAAGGAGATCTATGCGCATTTAGCTCACGGCTGGGGTTTGAAGAACTGGAAGGGTCGGGGCGAAGGAAAACATGGGGCACAGCACAAAGGGCAACAGCCAGCACAAACAGTTTGCTCCACAATTAGACCCGTCCCACCACCAATTTTGAGTGCAAGTGGTCTCCAAGCAGTGCTGGGGTGTTCCCAGGGCAGGTGGTGAGCCATGTTCCGACAAAACAGGTGAGCACCGTACGCTCTTGCATGGCAGGAGCAGAGGCAGCCCAAGCGATGATTATGTGGCTGCGGGAAAGAGGGATACCGTTGGAAACAGGTTATTTTTCCACTTGTTATTTTCCATTTAATGACAGGGACACAAATATCAACTTCCTTTTCCTTATCAGCTCGGGCAAAAAAAATAACAGGCTGCTGACCCTGGTTAAGTGCTTCCTGCAGCGTCACGGTGCTTCACGCACATTAGCTGCATCCCCTTAGGGTCAGCGGGTTACGGCTCTTCCCAAGGGTGTCCTGTTTCAAACCCCCCAAAGTCCCCCGCTGCCACAAAACAGCAGCTGCAGAGGAAAAGGGGACTTGGGTTTAACTGAGCTGGGTAAAACTATTGGGTGCCATGGGTTCCCGGAGCAGCTTTGTGGACCTAACGTGGTCTCAGAACCAGCACGGAGAGCAGGCTGGGCAAGGAAAATCTTGTTAGTGCCTTGTAAGAGAAAGGTAGAGAAATGTTAACGATCACCCTGAGTCTTCCCAGCAGTTTTCTCCTGTTTCACTGGCATGTAGGACTGCCACAGCCCACCCAAAATCCACTCCCTTCCACTAGACACCCTCAAAAACCGCAGGGCTGGCGTGTTGACTGTCTAAAGAGAGGAAGGACTACGGGTGAAGACCACATGTGGTAGAGGCTGGACAGAAGATGGGTAAGCTGGCCAGGGCTCCAACTGAGAACGGTTCACTACAGCACTGGTCCAGGCTGTCCGGGGGTGGTGGGATCACCATCACTGGTGGTTTATGGTTTTCCAGACCCTGTAATACTCTACACCCGTTGCATTCACATCCCCCCCGCCATGGAAATGCTCAGTCACACGGTTTGTATCTCTCCCACCAGCCAAATGAAATGCTGCCATGACCCAAGCACGGCCCACAAGGGATTTCTTGCAGCCAGGGCCAAACTCCAGCTAATCGAACAGAAAGACGCAGCTGCAAAACATACACGTGTGGGTATTAACCCTAAAACCCCAGAGTTAATTAAGCCTCTCACTGGCAAAAGCTTCTAATTGCATATCAGAGCTTGGCCAGAGGCTGGGAGATTTGTGCGTAGCTGCAGGAAGACTTTCCGTGCTCACGCTGCCGCAGCACACAGCCCATCCTCCATGCCAGAGCGCCCGAAGCAGCACAGGAGACAGCTGCCAGACAGCAGTAGAGCCAGAGCCAAGGGCCTGACCCCTCTCCCCAGAAAAAGCCTCATCTGCAGCCCCTGGTTCAGGTGACACCCTGGAAAGCTTTGCAACTCCTGACTTCTCCCGCTGGTCCTGAGCAACCTCCCTCCAGCCCCACACATTGCTCTGAGGAGGGCTGAGAGACCTGCTCTGCCCCTTTTCACTCCCCCTGCAGCGCTGGGGCCAGCT
>NW_010395796.1:0-5167 GCF_000710305.1 Buceros rhinoceros silvestris | reverse complement strand
AGAGGTGGGAGCAGCCCCATCGCTGGCCCCATGGCAGGTCAGGTTGGCCCTTGGGGCTCTGAGCCCCCTGCTCTGGGTGCAGATGGCCCTGCTCCCTGCAGGGGGTTGGACCAGATGACCTTTACAGGTCCTTTCCAAGCCAAACCAGCTTGTAAGCATCAAACCCATTGCTCTTCCCTCCTTGGGTATTTAGGACTGGACCTACAGAAAGGTGTAAGTCCTCCCAGGATTGAAGTGCTGGGTGAGATTAAAGGTCCATGTGGGTGCAGAACCAACCTCCACCAGTGCCCAAAATCCCAGCCCCAAAGGACGAGTGTGATAGCAGCATTCCCGCCGGTGCCATAAATCACTGCCTCACAGCCTGCTGTGCCTAAATTCCCACCTGCAGCTGGAGCGTTGCCGGCAGTTGTTTTGACCGAAGTGCAGGACCTGGCCCTTGGCCTTGTTTTACGTCACTGATATCCAGTTGAGGCTGGTGCAGCCCAGCATTGCCGTCGCATCACGCGCCACCTTCCAGGCGTCCCGTAGCACAGTCAGCACCTAACTGTCCTCCATCAAGCCCTACAGTTAGGCAAGGCACTAGGATCTACATTAAAGCCTTCATTTAAGGCTGTCGCATGGTCAAAGAAAGGTGGCATGGGGTTGGCTCATTCCAGGGAAGGAAACAAAGAGCCACACATTAAGGAAGGGAAGTCCCTGCTCTAGCAGAAGGTGTCCCTGCCCATGGCAGAGTGTTGGAAGTTGATGATCTTGAGGTCATCCACAAGATGATGTTGGAACAAGATGATCTTGAAGGTCCCTTCCAACCCAAAGCATTTGATGGTTCCATGATTCCATGGGCACCCTGGCAGACATCACCTCCACGCAGGGCTCAGCCTCCTCTCCTGCAAACCACCCGTTCCTTACCGCGTGGTTACGCTGCCCAGATTTTTCAGGAGACATAAAGTCCGTCACCCACTTCTTCATCCTCCTCCTCAAAGCAGAGAAGGAGCTAACGGCGACCTGCATCCCCGGGATCGCGCCGGTCACGTGCGGGGCAGAAAAATGCAAAGCACAGTAATTATCTCTAGCAGAGCCCTGTTAATGATTAAGTTTGGGAGACGCTAACAATCAAGCCTATTGAAAAGACTACAAGGGTTTCAAAGTGTTTCCTCTGAACCATGTGACGGCAAATTGTTCGGAGTAGACGGCTCTTAATTCAAACGCTCGTTGTCATGGGGACGGGATAACACCCCTCCTATTCAAGGATGCCACACAAGAAGCCTACTATTTGCTACAATAGGCTATTTAATTCAAGCTACACTTCATAAATAACCAAAAAAAAAATCTAGAGATTAATATCAGCGCTGACCTTTCTTAGCACAACAGAGCCAAAAGGCCAGCGGGCACCAGGGCCGGAGGAAGAGCTGCGTGGATGCGTGAGTGCGTGGATGGACACCGGAAGGGCGTCGCTGTGGCCGGTGCTCTCATGGCATTCATGGGGCTCAGCCACACACGCGTGGGCAGGGAGTTGCTTTTTAATCCCAAAATGTTACCAGCAAGGTCACCTCCTCCTCGTATCAGAGCTAAAAACGGCTCCTGCAGACCTCGAGGAGGCCAGGAGCCCAGCTCTGGCATTGGCTGGGAAATCCCGTTGCCACCGAGGACCCTGGATTGGGAACAAGCTCCTGTAAGGGTGTTTGTACCAGCACAGACCATGACACACGTCGAAGGGGCATAGGTCCTGCTGATGAAACAGGTGGAAGAAGGTGGAAGAAGGCAGCTCCGCAGTGCAAGAGGAGGAGAAGGAGAAGGAGGAGGACCGGACATCCCCAGCATCACCAACCTTGATGCACCAAAGCAGACCCCCGCCCCAGACATGGCTCCAGCCTCTCCGCAGGCAGGTCACCTGCCTCAGGCCTCTGTGCACACCATACAACAGCAGGACCAAGACACCCTGTGCCCACCCTCTGCTGAGTCCCCCTTAATCCCACCTCACCCCACCCCATGGCCCCACAAAACAGAAGGAGACTCATTGGCTCCTGCTACCACCCAGCACTGGCAGAGCCCCAGGGGACCCCAGCAGCATCCATGGCAGGAGGAGGAAGATATGACCACCCGAAACAGGGACCGCAGGGGTAAAGGTGGGAGGTGCCAGCTTATGTCTCAGGAAGGTTCAAAGCTAAGCTGAAAGAGAGATACCATCGCTGACAGTAGAAATACCGTTTTCACCTGGAACTGGGGTTACACCAAAGAGGTTCCTGAGTAAACTAAAGGAAACCAACAGCCGAGAGCATCTCTTACAGTATCCTGAGCAAGAGGGCACCTGGGCTTGCTGGAGTTGGCATGACTCATGTCTCTATAAAGCCACCTTGCCCCAGTCCCACCGCAGAGCCCACCATACCCCTCCACCTGCCCCTTCTGTCTCACACGGATCGTACCTCTGACACACGTCACAGCCACAAAGTGCCACCCAGTTCCAGGATGGGGCCAAGGAAAACCACTGCCCGTCAACATTTGAAGGAAAAGCAACATACCTTCTCATTGCTCCCATACATGGGGGGACAGAGACCCACTTTATTTCCCTTCAGTCCAAACCTGTTGCATCACCTGAAACTGCCACCAGCCTCGCCTTCCAGCCCTTGTCCTCTTCCACACGCCCCCAACCTCTGAGACACTTCCCTCCCCAAAACCCTTTGTGACAACCACTTGTCCTAAGGAAATGAAGGAACATGAAGAAATAGGGTCAGCTTCTCCCAAATCTAAGCATCATCAGACCATCCCTCTGTGTCTCTTCCCCACGCGTACCTTTGGAGGGCTCTCCAGTGGCTTTCCAAAAGCCACCAGGCTTTGCTGCTTCACCTAACACCTATGATCACGGGGACAACTGACTGAAGCAGCACACGCGAGCTCTGAGAAGCTCTGATTTCTCAGGGTCCGCTTCAATCTCCTGGGACCCCGACCGGTGCCTGAGGCCAGCCCTTGCCGAGGAAGACAGCAGCACCCACTTGCCCAAACCAAACCCTGCCGCGGGAGGGGACTGCGAAGCTGCAGCCTTTGGGCAAGGTCTGCCCATTTTCTTAGAGCTGCCGAATTTGGGGCTAAAATTAGCTGTGGCATCAGCAGCTGCTGCAGGAGCCGCTCGCTTGCCTGCTGCTGCTCGCAGGGGCTGGGAAAACGTCTGTACTAAATATGAAATCGCTTCCCAGGAGCTGCTAAAAGACGCTAGGAATTTCTGGAACAAATCTGGTGAGCTTTAAGAGCTTTGTCCGCCTTTGGGATTGCAAACACGGGACTGATTTAATGGTGGGTCACTACGAGGGCATGCGTTAGGCGGGCTCCGGGCCAACTGGGTAAGATCAGGGATGGCGGCTGGTGGAGATGGGGCAAGGGGCTTGGAAGGCTTTGGTTCTCACCCTGCCTGAAAAGCCTTTCTTTTTCCTTAGGTGAAGCACAAACCCATAAAACCCACAGGGACTTAATATGTGCAATAGCACTGGAGGGCCACCGTGCCCCCACTGAAAATCCCGACCCGCGCTCACTGAGGGCACCTCTGAAAGCAACCAGGGTTTCACACTGCAGGAGACAGCGGGCTACGACAGCTTTATTGTTCCCCCGATGAGGAAGGAGAACCATCACCTTCTGGCGTAGGAGCAGTGCTGAAGGTGGAGAAGCGACCTGCTAGACGGATGACTCATTTCCATCACCACCTCCTCCTCCAGTGCTGAGCATCCTCAGAACACAGCAGGAGACAATCCTTCCCCTTCAGGCTCCCTCTTTGCCTGAGAGTGGAGGAAAATAGGAAACAGAGAACCCCATCCCTGCAGCCACAAAGGATGTGCACTGCTCCCCAGATTCAGCGGTGAGGGAGCAAAAGCTCCCAGAGCACCCATCAGCATCACCCCTAAGGGGGTGCATTCACACCACACCAGCAGCCACCCATGAATGTGATTTACCAGCCCAGGGTTTCCCCCACAGCAGCATCCCAAACCAAGAGGATGGGGCGGGGGGACAACTCTTCTCGTGAGTGGCAGCATGCCCAGCCCCTCAAAACAAGCTCTGTGCAGACACGTGCTGTAGCAGGCCCCAACGCAGGCTCCGTGCCCTGATGTATCTCCATCTGCTGCCGGTCAGCAGATCACGAGGAAAATCTCCATCGGTGTCATCAAAACAACTGCAAAAGGCAAGAGGGAGCATTGCACATCTCCCAGGGGCTCCACTGCTCGCTCCCACCTCTCTCAGCTTCCCTCCAGGCTGCTGCAGATCAGCCAGGCTGATACCTGTCTCATCTTGGAGCTCCAAGCCACCAAGAGTGGACCTGACCATGCAGGCAGGAGGCTCCTGCAAAGCCAAGGCTGCCTTCACCAGGCGCTCCCACATCAGGCAACCAAGCAACTTAACGGCAGGTAGAAAGATGTGAACCACCCAAATCAACACTGGCAGGACACGCGTCGCTGACCTTACCACTGACCTGCACAACACGCGAATATTTCAGAAGATTAATTAAGATGCTCTTCGTTAAGTGTCTACGCTGTAGCTCTGGGAGATGGAGATAGGAAATTGCACAATCGTGGAGCTGCATTTGTATCGACCAGCACACGGGAACCATCAAGATCCACCTAGAAAGGGAAAACCACACGTACAGAGACAGGAACGTTTTCTTCTATCAAGTGCCAACCTGTTTTAAACATCTTCCGACCTACCGGATCCCTCAATCCCCCCAGCCAGCAGCAACAAGACAAGACTTGGGGGTTTCATGTTAAAAAGGGTGTTTTGTGAGAGAAAGAAAAAATGAATGAGGGGAAAACACTGACTAAAATCAAGATGCATCAGTTCAAATTCCGCTTGGTGGCTGGTCTGTGTAAGCTTAGCGGCTTTAACCTGAGCCCTGGTCTCCAGTTTGTAAGACAGCCCTCGCTCTGCTCACAAAGTACACAGCGCATTTACTACGCAGCCGGTGAGCAAATGGTAATGGCATATTTTAACTAGATTTTAACAAAATTAAAGTCCAGGCAACCCGAGCAGGAGACCAAGTTAAACACCAGAAAGGAACATTTATTATGTCCTTCCATCCCACCAACTTCAGGTTTGCGTGAACGAGCCGTGCTTGCTCTGCTCCAGCTTCCAGAGCAAAATGACGTGTCTCCGCGTCACAGAAACCCCAGACTGGTTTGGGTTGAAGGGACCT
>NW_010395795.1:50459-56014 GCF_000710305.1 Buceros rhinoceros silvestris | reverse complement strand
ATTTATAAATGTAAATATAATTTCCCTCCACTCCACCCCCTCCACTATGAGCCCTCATACGCAGACTCCACCTCATACCTCACCACAGGTGGGGCAAGGGCAGAAAAACACGAGCAGAAAGGCACAGTCCTTTTAACCTCTTGCATTAAGTTCCAGTTTGATTTCTGGGACAAACTTCCTTTGCATGCATAGTCTCTCTCTCTTCCACGGGAGATGGCTCAGTATGGCCACTCCACCCCCTCCACTATGAGCCCTCATACGCAGACTCCACCTCATACCTCACCACAGGTGGGGCAAGGGCAGAAAAACACGAGCAGAAAGGCACAGTCCTTTTAACCTCTTGCATTAAGTTCCAGTTTGATTTCTGGGACAAACTTCCTTTGCATGCATAGTCTCTCTCTCTTCCACGGGAGATGGCTCAGTATGGCTGTTTTCCATTCCATGTGGGCAGGGTGTGTGCATCCCTCAGGCTGAAGTCTCCAGCACTGCCCTTGGCCCAGCTGCAAAACTTAGAGTCATGTGGGCTCCAGGTTCCTGCCTCCCGGTGCCTCTCCTTTCCACCCCCACCAGTAATCAGCAAAGTAAAAAGTCTACCTGCCGCATGGAAGAACTTTACTGTCCCAGTGTCATGAAGAAAAGTTCTTATGGCTGAGGTGACTGCTTCAGGGGTTCTCTCGTTCTCCTGAACCAAAAATTGCATGTCAAAAGAAACAACGTGGCCGGCTTTTTATAGTGCTATTTGCAGAGGCGTTGATCGACACGGCTTGGGCCAGGGGCAGACACGAAACTGGAGCCGGGGCTGCGTTTCGTACTGCCAATTACAGGGCCCAGTACCTCTTCTCACACAGTTCCTGAGAATGTCATAACAAAGGTGGCAACACCTCCTTTTGCGCCCAAACAAGGTGAAACGTGCCCCCCCCACCCCCTTGCCCTGAAGCCAAAATCCTAAACCACAACATTGGGACCACCACAACTGAGTTGACACTTGCATCATTGCATAGACGAGGACCGATGATGAGGATGGAGTTGACATGCAGCTGCCAAGTGGAGGAGGGGGTCCCCCACAAAGTTCATCTTGTGGCTCTTGCACACATCTTTGCCTACAGCAGCCTGACCCCGGGCTGCGTGGCTCACTGTGCTAGAGGAGGCCTGGAGCACTTTGGAAGGGGGAGGAGGTTGCAGAGTTTCTTGGTGCTCTCAGGGCCTCAACAGTAACAAACCAGTGGGTACTCAAGAACTGCTATGCAACTTAAAGAAAACAAATTGGTGACACGCAGAGTGTTGCAGAAGGAAGATGACCACACAAGTCTGATTTGGTAATAGGCTTAATCCTGAGCAGTTGTGCAGAACACAGTGAAATGGCATATGGAATACTTTAACACCAAGATGAATGCTGTCACACCCTCCTTATATCCAGCCCCAACCTTACTCTGGTGCTTTAGACACAGGTAGACACACAAAATAAAAACACAGAAGCCATGTTACACACACAGAACATATTATTTCCTTGCAGGTGGCCAAAGACATGCTGAAAGTAAGATGACTATAGCATAAACCAGTGCAAATAAACGGGCTAGTGAGGATCCTTTTTGGCTCAGTCAAACTACTTAAGCTCCCTATACCGTAGGAAAAAAAATCGTTATCCTCCTTTTTATGTTATTGTGATCAGACGTGCCTGAAAAAAACATGTGCGAGACTAGTCATGCAGGTTTTCTGCAGAATGAGGGTAGAGTATTGTGAAGAGCATAATCCTAACCAGTCCAGCTTCCCATTGGTAAGGACAGTAGGGAAGAATGCATTGGACTCTACAGCTATTCACTGCAGCCTTAGCTCAGTCCACATTCACAGCAGGGGCAGCTGCAGCCCTGAGGGAGCTGTGGAGAGAAAGAAGATCTGCATCACGTTACATCCCTATGTCATGGGGCTGAGGAGAGAGAAGTACGCACTCTCCACTTCACCTGGCACCACATGTTCTCTACATGCTTCCACAGCTGCTAGAGAGAGACAGGAATATAATGGGATACACTACACCTCTGGCAGAGCTTTCAGCACTGCAGTAGATTAACAGGAGTTGGAGACTAGCAGGGGAACTAAACCCAAAACCTGGATTGCAGACTGCGGGCAACTTGGAAAAGGAACTATTAATCAATTGCAATTCTTGTATTCTGTTCTAAATGAATACATATGGGGCAGAATGAGGATTAAATGATTCAGAAGCATATATCTAACTCTAAATACTTCCCAGGCTGGGATTTATCTCACTTTGGCAAGCCAAAAAAGGAAAGAGTTATACATCTAATATACCTATATTCTCTTTCATTGCTATTTCAGCCTACAAAGGATCCTCTAGCTGAGCAAATTAAGGACAGAAGCAGTGAGAAGCACATGCAGTTCAAATTGTTTCCTGTACTTCTTGTTTCATCATGGCAGCTTCATTGCCAGTTTCTGTTCCCTTTCTTCCCTCAGTTTCTTCAACTTTGCCTCTTTCTGCAAGAAAACGTGTACACAGACACAAATGGGAGATGCTGATTCATCTCTATTTCTGCCAAATGTGAAAAGCTTTAATGACATTGAGAAGTTTGGGGATTGAAATACAAAGGAAGATGATAGAGAAGCATCACACTTGTAGATAAGAATGTGTTGGTGTATCTTTCTAGCAGGAATTAGAACTGTGGAAAATATGCTACTCTCTCTGGGAAACTTAGCAGCCGAAACCCAGCTGCAACACTATCGTGTGGGAAATCATCTCTAACTGGTCTTGTTTTCTTAACTCTAACCAAAACAGTAGCTGTGTGTGGACTAACCCCTTTTAGCCAACCACAGTGCCTTAAGAGATGTGTGCTGTCTGTGTGACAGAGACGCTATCCAATCACCATGTAGCTAGTCGGGTGGACAAGAGTCTATAAATTGAGATGTATTGTAAACAATAAACGAGCACGATTTCTAACCACATTGGTATACGATCTGTGACTCGGGCTCCGTCCGCAGAAGGATCCCTGCAACAAGAATGTGAAAAACAAGAATATGAACATAATGATGAATAATGTGAGGCAAAGATCTTTAGGAAAAAAAGGTAATCCATACTGCTTGTAAAGCTGACTGTTACTCAGAGATTTTCCAAACTAAGGGAACGAGGCACGAATCAGTAAGGAGAGATGAAAAGATACCTTTTCTTTCTTCATGTTGCAATATTTCCCCATGCTCCTCTGTCTTATAACAACTGACTCTCTCCAGGCTAACACCAGAATCATTATTTCTCACCTACCAAGTAACACCTTCCAGATACGCTAACCAGGGGTAGCATCCTTACACAGTGATGATCTCTCACATCTTCACTGTTGAAAGACGAGTCCTCCTTTACACTTGATCCATAGAGAGCTTGCCTTTGCATAGAAGTTAGATGTTTCATTACTTCAAAAGAGCAGTCTGACATTAGCAGAAGTGTCATATTGTGCAGAGCTATTTTTGTACTGCCTACATTAGGATTGTCTTCTGGCATCAGCAGGAGATCTGACAAAGAGCTGCCAGTTGCTGAACCAGACATTATTAGGGTAAAACAGCAAAATAAAGTATAGTAGGGTAAAGTGATACATGAAAGGTACGGTGCACTATAAGAAAACAGTTAAGCTTTAAAAACTAAAATTCTAAAATAAATGATTCAAAATTTTATGCAAATGTGTATAACAAAGAATTTACATGAGTAGCATGAATAGGCATAGATGAAGTAAGAATGGCTAAGGTGCAGGAAGAGTTGCTGAAGTCAGAAAACAAGTATAAGCACAAAGAAAATCTAAAAATGTGTGGAAGTAAAAAGTGAACAATGCGAAGTATTGCTTAAATACTTAGTGATATGTCAGGTAAGAATGCTGACATCATGCTAACAGTATCGGCAAGAAGGTCCATTGTGAACACACGTTCAGCAATTAGTTTATGTCCAGAGATGGTGGCACAGGCAGAATAGGAAATGAATGGTTTAAATATTTGGAGAAGCAATTGAACTTAGAGTCAGGAAGGACTCAAGAAATTAACCCATAGGTAGATGAGGGATTATCTAAAATAATCTCTGAACCAGTAGCGATAATCTTTGGGTAGTCCTGGAGAATGGGGGAAGACACTTTACAGAAGTGGAGAAACGCAGAAACAGAATAAAGCTCCAAGGAATTACAGATCCATTCCCTAAAGTCAATTTCAGAGATATGATAAGAAAGGAATCATTTTGTGAAAGGATATTATTAAGGTAATAAAAAGTATGTAAAATGGATTTTTAAGAAGCCTAATCCAAAGGCCTTGCCCTAAGCACTGTGGATGTCAAAGAGTCTGTGTCCTCCGACTGCCCAGAGGCCAGGAGCTCTCTCCATCCTTCTAGCTTCAGTTGCACTCCAGTCTCACAGTCCTGGTCTCAGAAAATGGTTTGCAATAAAAGGGATTCTCACTGACTATCTCCTTTTCTGATGATCAGTAATTAAAATAACACTCTGCCCAGACCTTTCCAGTTCTACCACAGACTGCACACCTGGCAAAACCTGTCAAGCATTAAGTCCAAGCAAAAAGTTTACCTGGTTCTCGTATGATCTATATAATTTACTCCGTGTCTCACCAAGAATACAAAACGTGAATATATAATGGCTCTTGTTTCTCAGATCCTTCCCCACAACAGCCACTTATATGACTACCAGACGGACTACTTTGTTCGCAGAATTCACTGTTGTAATAGATAACAAGAGAAGGCCAATGCAAGTACTCGGTATATAATAACATATTGCTGTGACAGGTCACAACACAGTGAAGATGTCAGAACACATGCTACTGCACATGGTGCATTTGTAGAAAAACAGACTAGAACCCTATGACTAACAAAACCTGCTTGCATTTCTAACTACTTTTTATTGTCTTATTCGCCTATATCCTTGGGATGGCTTTTATTCAGTGTATTTCTTCAGAAAGCAAAAGAATTTGACTTAGTAACGATGAACTGGAATTGTTCTAAAAATATTACCATACACTTTTTGCTATTCACACAGAAGGAATGATGAAATTTCACCAATTTGCATTGCCGCAAATTAGAACTATCAAAGAGTAACAGCCTGTAAATATTGAAAACACTAAACAGAGAATAGAGAATAATTATAAAGAATGCACCACAAGTAAAAATGTTAGTTTTTGTCATAGACATTGCTTAAGCAATTGAATATTTAAAAAGAATTAACATAATAAATGACCTAATGCTATCAAATGTAATTCCAAGTAACTTTTGAAGACCAGAAAAATAATTTATAATTTATAACCTGTTTTGACCTAAATATATGTTGAAATCCAATACAAAAATGTAAAAATGAAGTATTTGTTCATATCTACAGCTCTGTGAAATGACCAGAAAGGATAAATATTTTGACTTTAAAAGTCTTAAAAATAATAAACACAATCTGATTTTCTACTACTCTCTCTTCAATAATAACACTGCAGTCTTGAAACTTCTTGATACTTTTATATACATATACATAAATATATGTATACATATTTTATACTGACCAAATAATCTCTCTCTGCTCTTTCCC
>NW_010395795.1:0-50371 GCF_000710305.1 Buceros rhinoceros silvestris | reverse complement strand
CTTTCCCTTCTCCTCTTCCTCCCCATACACATGCATTTTATACACTGTATCTTAAATGTGGGTTATTTTCTACCCTTGGAAAATTAGAAGTAATTTTACAATAGCACAGACAAGAAAATATGCAGAAAGTAACATACATTTTGAAGTGTCAAATCACTGATGTTAGTTGATATTGCTCTCAGCCAGTCAGCACTCTCCTGGGCTGTATAAAACTGAAGTATCCCAGTACTAACTCCATCGAGTGCCAGCACTTCAAATGCATTAGATCTGCAGTAAGAAGAAATATATCCGTAAAGGAAGATATGTCAATTTTCTGAAACTGCCCAAATTTCTCAGTGTTCCACTGATTTTTACACCTTTTGACAAGTTTCGAGCCTTAGCTTCACAAATCAAATGAAAGGCAACAAAAAGAAGGATAATAATGGGCAGTACCAGGAGCAACACATACAATAAATACTTTCTCTGTACCAGCGTATATATGTGCTGATCATTTACTTTCCTTGAGTACACACATTATGTTCATAATTACTGAACTTAAGGTACTGTATCCAGTGAATATGCAATTAGATCTTTATGAACAAACAACATTTTTTTTTAAACCAAAATGAGTGTTTTCTTTATTGCATTTTGGTTTACTAGAAATGTATTAAGTTGCAAAGAACTGCCTTCTCTTGCTATTATTTTTTTTTATTCCCACACTTTTCTACATTACATTCTAAGCAATGTTTCCTTTAAGCTCTTTTATGACACAGGGATTTGACAAATGTCCTTAAAAGTTTATTTAAATAATGTAGGCCACTGGTCTAAATGTAAAACGTGACATGCAGTAGTTGCAGCAATTATACTTTAAAAAGCTACATATAGGTTATTTAAGTGCCCATGAGTGTAATGAGAATTAGATTTTATTCACAGACTACTGTGAAGGACAATTATAATTATCTGAATGACTGTGCATATGTTTGTTTTGTATACAGCATGGAGAATATCACTGCTACCTTCTACATTTACAAATTAGATATTTATACTTATACACTATATTACTTTCTTTTTAGTACTAACCTAGAAGAAAGCAAGAACTTGCTGGGTTTTCCTGGGATTCTCTGATCTAAGATGAAGTCCTCTACTGCTTAATTTATGATATATGTGAATATGAGCATTCAAAATGACACACAGAGGTTAACAGGCAGTTATTCATTGATGACTTATTGAAAAAGTTATTAATCTAACATTTGTCATTTGCAGAGGGTTTGATGGCGAACATGAATACCAAACTCTGTATACTTGCTAAAAAAAGCCATGTAAAATGCCCATCACGCACAATATTAACAACACACAGTATCCTAACATCCATCAGAGCTGATTCGATATATCAACAGCTTCAATCTCCAGTACAATACATAAGCGTCTCTAGGAATTTTTTACATGAGATGGCTAACGAAATCTATATTTGGATAATAATTATGGGTCTGTCTGCCACTGTAATGCCAGATCAGGTTTAGTTTCAAGCTCTGTAAGTCTTCTGGCATGAGGAGAGTCTATAGCTCAGGACAACAAATCTCTGTCATGACTACAGAGATCCTCAGTGTCATTATATTTAAATTATATGCAAAAGAGTACTTCTTCAAGATGTTTAGTCCTCCACATAATTTAAATATCAGAACTATATTGCCTAAGAAATTCAGGCTTGTTTGGGAAAAATAGATGTCCACGTACTTGACTTATATTTAGTAACATGGTGGAATTTCTGAAATTGAAATACCCTCTGCTTTCAGAAGAAAGAGCAATACAGCTTGATCATATAATTATTATTGACATGGATAACACAATGAAAATCAGTTGTCTTGTTGTCTTTTTACCGTAACATTCCTCTGAAAATAGGTATTTCTTGAACAAATGGGTATTTTGTTAAAATAACATCAATCAAGCTAAGTAATGAGCATCACAGACTTCAACATATTCAGCTCATTCCAGAATTTTTTCTTTTGTGGTGTCCAAGCAAGTGGAAAGCAAGCAGGTCTGCTGCCAAAACTCAAGGCTTTTTATCCCGAGGCCTTTATTGAAGACATCTGGGTGGGTGTGTGCGTGTAGAGTCATGCTGAGCTAATCCTGGTGGATTACAATTTATTATGTCATCAGCAAGCAGAAGAGAAAAAAGGTCTCAACTTCTCCAGAAACAAACAAACAAAAAGTAGCAATTCTTTGAACTTATATGTGTTCATATGAATATTAATATGAACAATTCCCTGAGAATTATAATATATTCATCTTTTGGTGAGTGACAAGATTTATTTTGCCTTTTCTTCTGCTTACTGGCAATACGGTGATCCACCATTCTGTCTTCTGAGGGTTGCTATTTACTAGAAAAAACAAAAATGAAGAGCTGTCACATAAATTTTCCAGAGCAACACATCATGTTTGGGGGAAAGTGGAAATGGTTCCTGAGTACACGCATCCTAAAAAGAATGCAAGTGCTTAATTTTTGCTCGTGCACTTAGATGCAGTACACATTTTAAAACTTTGTGAGTATGAAGATTCAAAACCCAAACCATCTCACTCTCCTTATGTTGGCTTCATGCTCCTGAACAGAATTAAAGGGATGTATTTAAGTATGTGTATATATACCCATAGAGGGCAAAGAAAAAGCAATTTCCTTAGTTTTCATGTCTCTGATTTTTTAATACACTTTTAGACTGTGAGTATATTTCATTCAAAAGTATGTCTAATTTCTGGCCACAATAGTTTAGCTCACTTTTCACATAAGGAACAGGTACTAAACCAGTCCCAGTCTCTAAGAATTAATATTCAGTGTTGGTCTTTTATTCTAACTGTGTGCATAGCTCCTGTCTAGATTCTTTTTCCTACCTATATCTTGATTTTTCTCTGATTTAGCAGCACAGTAGATAGCAACATTATTACAAGGCTGTCAGGTCCAAAAGCTGTTGAAAATAAACATAACTTTCCAAGTCTATACAGAATGAAAAAAAGAAAGTTAAAATTCCTTAAATGCCAAAGGAAACCCCAGTTGCCAAATCCTGAAATACTACAACTAGAAATAGGAAAAGCAAGTGACAGAACAAAACCTTTTGACAAAAGAGAAAATTTCCAATAGAAATTTTTTTGTTTTAATTTGAATAACCAGAATTGTACACAGATTCTAGATGGGGCCTTAACAGTGTTTCTATAGAGGTTTTAATACTTCTTGCTTCTGGGAAATGTTTCTCCTGCTATACTGGAAAATGTCTGTTTCTCCTTTGCAACTCTGCAGGACAGTGGTGTTTCAGTGCTATTCTGTGCCTAACTACCGTACCCAGTCTTTGCCTTCCTCTGCTGCCATCTACCAAAACCTGATCTCTTGTAATTGATTTCCAGAATGTCTTGCTCCTTGAGCAGAATACATACTGGAAACTTTTATTTTAATGATGCTTTTAAGGAAAAGCACACATAGCAGTCTTCATGCAGTACTTAAAAGACTGTACATAGCATAATTTTTATTAAAAATGCACTGACTCCATGGCTTATTCTTTTTCCATATCACCTGAACAATATAGTAAAAAAAATAAACTGCACCCTGCCTCATTCTCCTAAGGACATAACAAAATGCTTACTGGAGTGCTCCAAATATCAACAAATTCAAAACAAAGGTTACAGAATGGTCTGCCATACAGGCAAATGCCAAGCTAGTCTTAGTATTTTGTAACTACAGTCCAAAAATGACAAAATATTGCCCACAGTGAAATATCTAAATTTTATTACAAAGTTAGCAGGTGTAAAAGCCTTTCAAATAAATGTCACTTACTTTGCAATTTATGTATCTAATTAAAGGCATTTTGTTAACTCACTGAAATATTAAAATAGAAAATAGAATCCTTCAGAAAGGCTGTTAAGAAACCAGTGAGCCATTTAAAAAAATCCCAGACCCCCCAAAAACCACATTTACAATAATCACACAACAGTCTGTAGTAATTGTGATGGCCAGAATACCAAGAAATATAAAATAACACAAAAATTTAATTAAATTGTTTTGTAATTGGGATCATAGCTACATCGATTCATAGCTACTGGGCCTGAAATACTTCTACTCCACTCATTTCTTCAATTTAATTTCCATCTTCTAAATAAGCAATTTCTTTTTTTAGTCTCTAAACTCGTAATGTTCAAGAGGTTATAGCTGTTGTACCTTCACTTAAAGCTCCAGTCAATACAGCAAATAAAAATTATTATATAGCACTGCATCTTCTGTAAAGACTAAAACTACTTATCTATACATTTTTTCAAATAGTGATTTAGACATTCCATAAGAAAAATGAAAGATTATAAATGAACGAACTCTACCTTCCATAGGACTTTCCTATCTTTTACTTTTCTATCTATCTCAAAAATAAAACCACCCCAAACTATACCAGGAACTACAAACTCCTTTGGCTGAGAAAGACTTACTGATCTCATTACTTCTCTGTTAAACTTACATCACATTTAGTGACCAACTCTATCCTTAACAGCCAAAAAATGTTTCCATTACTATCTAGCAATTAAGAGTATTCACAGGAACAGAGTTCTCACTGTGTCTATTACCTTACCTCATACAGAGAAAAATTACATTGATGGATTAGTAAGAAGCATAGAATGATAGAAGTAGCGGTCCTGAATTACAAAGGCAAGTGAATAAAAAAGTTATTGAATTAATAAGTAATCAAAAAGACTAATCAGCATGCTGCAGAGAAAGGTTCAGATAGACTCAAATCCATATCAACAATATGAAATACACTAATAAAAGGTGATTTCAGTAGTCAATACAATGTTTCTTTTCCACTGAGAAGGACATCTACTACATTTCTTATCTTTCCTTTAAAATATTCTGAGGAATTTTTTTGCTTTTGTTTTGTGATATGGACAAACATGCTTTGCAGTCCCTCTCTGCAGTATTTTTATTCATTCCTCTTTATGTATAGGGAAGGAAAAAAAAAAATGATCCCATTCCCTCTTTGTTAATATGTGTAGTCCTGACAGAATCTAAAATATATCAAAAATATACCCTTGTGTCATTAAGTCATCAATCTTAAGACTTCCTGGGAAAACTAAAATGGAGAGTCAAGTGAAATGAAAAGTCAAAGGTAATTCCTTTTTCTTATAAAGAAAAAAGAAAAACAATCAAACAGATACATGTGTTCCTGGCCATCTCATGACACAAGAGATTAAAGTATGCCCTGGAAAAGTTACTGGAAAACTCAAATGAACTACAGAGGAATTTAAACTGCATAGCTTAACCACAAAGGAAATAATATTGCCTAAAATGATTAGATTTCACTAGATTTGATCTAAACTATACTAAAAGTATACTTCGGCCTAACAGACAACTCCAGGTATATATCATGTTTCTAATAGAAAAATGGTCAAAATGAGCAAGATGTTGACATGCCATACATTGTCATACTCCATATTTTTTAAAAGGCAACAAAAAGATGTCCTTCAGTAACATACCAGTCTGTTCAACCTTATGACAGACTATTTTTCTTTGTCCTAAGCTTATTTGAAAGCTGGAGCTTAATTATGCCACCAGAAAAAGAACCATCTTGAATATGATGGAGAAGGAAAGCGAATGAGGTCAGAGGGGCCATCCAGACTAGCTGACAGCAGTTTACCACTTCAGAACACCAGAGCAGCTGGATTTAACATGCTATACATCAATATATTGATATTACATTGATAATGACATTACACATAGAATATACAATAAGATATATTAAAGCAATCAGTCTGTGATTGATTTTGGTAACAAAAGTATGCTAAGTCTGCTGTAGCCAACTGCAAGAATTTCATATGTGAAAAAGCTGTTTTTCTATCAGGGAAAAGAAGGACTGAAGAAAGCAGAGAGCACATTACCTGTGAATGGATAGATAGCAAAGTAATCATAGAGGCTTCAATATCTTACACAAGACATAACATTTTGCACAGTCACAAGGCAATTTCAAAAGCCAAAGGGGTATAGATAATTTTTTGAAAATTATTGATGTTTATTCACTCTGAAGTGAATTCAGGTAGAGGAAAAGACCTTTCACACAGTCCATCTGGCTGAAGAGAAGGCACACAGCTGTGTATGTTACACTACAGAAGATAGTTCCAATACTTCAACAACCGAGGCTTAAACAGTCGTCTGGTTGTTCTGTTGCCAGTGTACCTTCTCAAGGCCAACTGAAGTAACTTAGAGGATAAAACATAATGAAGCATTGCCACAAAACCAAAGTTATGAAAAGAACATGAGGGAGACAGTTACAAGGATGACATAGACTCATGTACTCAATATTGAAAAAGCAGGCATGCTGTTTACCAATGTATGCAAATAACCTCCAAGTAAACATTCAGAGAAAGGCAAAATAAGCAAATTGGTCAGAAGGATCCATGATACCTTCAGGGGAATTGCCATGGACTCACTCAAATGACTTTAGACTGATGGCTGAAATGTGAAAGGGAGCGGAGATGTGTAGATATGGTTGAAAGCAGGATTGTTATCTAGACAATCTAGAAGGGTCTAGAGAGCAAGTCTTACAAGGAGCAGCTGAGGGAACTCCGGTTGTTTAGTCTGGAGAAAAGGAGACTCAGGGGGCACTTTATCACTCTCTACAACAACCTGAAAGGAAGATACAGCAAGGCTGGGGTCAGTCTCTTCTTCCATGTATCAAGTGATAGGACAAGAGGAAATGGCCTCAAGTTGTACCAGGGGAGATTTAGGTTGGATATTAGGAAAAATTTTAGTACAGAGAGAGTCAAGCATTGGAACAGGCTGCCCAGCGTGGTAATGGAGTCCCCATCTCTGGAAGTGTTCAAAAGATGTATAGATGTGGTGCTGAGGGACTTGGTTTAGGGACCCGGGCAGTGCAGGGTGAACGGCTGATAATCTTAAAGGTCTCTTCCAACCAGATGATTCTGTGATTCTGTTATTCTGTGACTGATGTCACCATTTATACTTGTAATTGCCCGTAGGTTTTATTTCATGCAAAGCAGGCAGTTGTTATTAGAGAGCAATTACTGAAGACAAATGTTGGAATTTATGCTTATATGAACATGGAGAAATGTAAAGGAAAGGATACAAGTGAGATAATAGTAAAAGTATGTACATGAATTTCAGAGGAGAGAAGAGGCTAAGAACTAGTTGGTATCTCTCAGGCAAAAATAAACACCTTTAGTAAGAAATACCTCATCCACATTAATGTCAAGGTGGTTTTCCTTTAATGGTCATATAGATGTTCTTTTGGTTTATCAAAATAAGCAAGGAGCATTCTGTAGAATTAAAGTATCATGGGGTAGTGGTAGGCTTTATGGAACTATTTCAGCTTCCTTTAGAGTGTTTACAACAAAAAGGAAAAAAAAAACCCCACCAGTAATAAAGGGGTGCTGTGTATACTAAATCTATATGGGAGCGAGATGAATCACGAGAGTATGTATCCCAAAGACTAAAACTGAAAGCACTAAGCTCCTCAATCCTTACAAGAAAAATATATCTGTGATGGGCAGATCCTGGGCCAGCAGCTAAGCATCTGCTCTGCCACTCACGCCCCCTCCCCTCTCCAGCACAACAGCAAAGAGAAAAGGAAGAGCAAGAAAACTTGTGGGTTGAAATAAATAATTTAACAAGCAAAGGAGAGAGGAAAAAAACCACAACAAACCAAGCCACAACAAAACAAATGATGTAAAGACAACCACTCACTATCTCTCACAAGCAGAATGATGCCTAGGCAGTCCCCAAGTAATAGCTAGCTCCCCCCAAACCTCCCCTTTTCCGTTTTTATTTCTGAGCATGACAGTACATGGCATGGAATATCCTTTTGGTCAGTTCAGGTCTGCGGTCCACGCTGTGCCTCCTCCCAACTTCTTGCCCACCCCTGGCCTGCTCCCAACACTGGTGTGTTATTGACATTGGTTTAATCACAAATCAAACCAGCACCATAGGGGCTGCTACGAAGAAAATTAACTCCATCTCAGCCAGACCCAGTAATATCAGAACAATATCAGAACAAAGAACTCTACAAATGTACACGCTACAGTTTTGGGAACCGGAATCCCTTGGAATGGCTTCATCTAATGCATAAAGTGCACAGATCAGGAGTGAAACTGCTTCAAACTATCAGCGTGATAAATAAACTCATGGGTTTAAATGTTGTATCTTATTCCACTTTAAATTTAAGAACACTGATGATAAGTTGATGATGGGTTATGTCTAAATGTGCATACAGAGGTCTGTTCACTGAATTCACTGGGGCATTTGTAAACGTTGAATGGTTCGAGGCTTATGATAGATTGGGAAGGGTCAGACCACATGAACTAATCTGTTGAAGTAGGAAAGAAGAAAGCAGTGGAGGAAGTAATGACATACTAAATAAAATGGAATTAAGAGTTCAGACAAAGAATGTGGGAGAACTTAAAACTTTTCTGGACAATTTATTATTATTCCCCTGTAAACCTTTAATTCAAAGTCTGGAAGAGGAGTTGCCTACTGATTTAAGAGACTAATTGCTCTAAGTCAAAGCAGCATAACTATCCTACTAGAAAAATAATGTCTTTCGGGTAATTTTAAGCAAACAGGTAACAAATCTGGCATAGATCAAGAAAGGTATATACATGAATTCCTGGTTCCTCCTGGTAGCAGGTGATCTGTATAGTTCATGCTTCCAATTAGAAGTACATAAATACAGGGCAACCCAAAAAGAAAATGGAAAATAACAACAGTGAATGAACGCCTGTTCTCAAACATATGGATAACTGTGGACTACTTGGACTACAGCTATCAGCAGATTTGAGGCAGACCTACCATATGGAATGGTTTGCAGAAAAAAGCTGATGCATACTGCGATGTGTTAAACCCCTCACAGCACATTATTTATTGAAACTTTATTAAACTTCACTTTTGCTTTCATCTTTCTTGAAGTCCAGGAAAATCACCTCTGACATCCTAATCCATGGCTACTTTACGAACTATTACTTAGCTCTATGGGAAGCCAAAAGATTCTGTGATCAAAAGTACAATATTTTGCACCATGTACTTTGCAAAAATCTGTCAATACGAGTTTCTATATAACAATGATATTCAGCATAGTCGTGATGATTGTGCGCTATGTTATCATTGGTAAAGACAGTTAATTGACAATATTAGAATCTGGGAATACAAAAGTAGTATTAGAAATACGGAATGAAATGTATTACCTTAAAAATTAATTAAAGTAACACCGATCTTAAATTCCATACTAGCTGCTCATGCTAACTGAATCCCCAGTATAAAAGAGATTATATAAGCTATTTGTAGGAGCTATGTTTACTGTCCTTTTTTACTTTATCTCTGGTAATCGCTATGCATGCCATTTATCTCACGAGAGATTGCACAGTTTTCAATACGAGGACTTTTGTATCTCCACTCAAGGAATTCTTACAGACCCAACACTCAGCAGCAAAATATTAGGTACAGCTAGCTAACTCGGTGCTTCCCATTTTAGATTACTAACCTTAATTTATCTGTTCCAGCTTTGTTCCTCGAGATTCGAGCCATTGACAGAGGAAATGATAAGGTGTCTATCCAGCGCTTCTCGTATTTTGGTTCATTAGCTATGGGTGAAGAAGGCGATGACGGAGCCTGTAGAGAATAAATGAGAATCAGAAAGTGCAGTTTATCAGACAATATAGTGAAAAAAACCAGGAATATACATCTCTGGCTCCACTTGTCTCAGAGGTGAATAATCATAGCAATAAAACTACTCAAGAAATTCAGTATTTAGTAGAGAAATAAAAAGAAGCATTAATGTAGAAAGGGACACTACTTATCTTCATATTATGCTTGTGACAATTTCCACATTACCTTAACATTAAAGACATTTATAGTTTTGTTAATATTTATAACTGACAATAAAAACAGAATAGTTTTTAGTCTTAAAAGACCTTAAAAGAATTTTCTCTAAATGCAACATAAAATACATTTTTGGTTTAAATTCATTTGGTCTGTACAACCCTTCTACATGCCTCAAACAATCATCAGAGAAAAAGACACAAATAATATCCTAATGTAAAGATTTTATTAGAGAATACTAGTTTGTTATTTGGAAATTGTGGCTTTTATCCATAATGTTATTTAATAGTAGATTTAAAATTCTGATTTCTGTGTTATCACTAAACATACACAGACTGATGAATTTTGAAATTTTATCTTTGAAGGTTTCCTTCATATGCTTCTAGTAGAAAGGCAAGATTGTTGATACTATCTGAGCAATAAAGGATGTCCAGATCTCAGACTAGTGAAAATACAAAATTTTACAATCATCTAATCATTTCAGGTAACCACGGCATATAAAAGAAAATAACCTTAAATCAAATGTGTGCAAACGCAAATGCAATTAGGGAATTAGCCTGGATATATAGCTATTGATAAAAGGGTCTCCTCAAACCTAACCTAGAGAACCTAGCCATACAGAATGTTCAATCTGCTCATGTATGTAGCATCTTGTGTATTGCAAATAAATAGTGCATGAAGGAACCAGGAATGGAACATGATGAAAAGAAAATATTAATGAAATTTTAGAAGTTATCACAGAACCACTAGCACATTCAGGAAGCTGCAGAGGGATATACATCTTAGTCGCTATACACTTGCAGAATACGCAGTTTATTCCTTGTGAAATAATATCCAGTGGTTTACACCATTGTATCAATGACTGAAAGTATAGAACTATGCCCAGATGGTAACTGCTTTTGTTTGCAAATGATTTCAAAATAGTGTTTACAGGCGAAAATCAATTAAATTAGAAACGGATTAGAAAATGCTGGAAACCACTGCTCAGTGTACCAAATGAGATTTATGAGCATGATTATGAGCTTAAAAAGATGCTTATTAAATGTAAATAGAATGAGCTAGGAGTTTCTTGTAGAATGCATAAAAATGATAAATTAAAAAATTTGTATTGGTATTTATATCTCCACATCTCACTCCACATTTCACTGAACATTTCACTCTTTTATAAAGATAGCCAAATTATTTCCAGAGGGACAGCTGGCAGGGATTCAGAGACATAGATATTTAGGTCAAAGTTAGGTGTTTGTGCTGTCTCTGGACCAAAATAATTCGTCCCACACTGTACAGAAACCTGTCTGGTATGAAAGGGAATTTTATACAAGCTGTAAATACGCACTCCTAAGTAAGCAGTAAGTAGCACTTGGAAAAGAAAATAAACCACAGCATGACCCACCTTCAGCTCTGTTATGCCCAAGTCTTCAAAAGCCATAAAACTTAGTCAAAATAAGGAGCATTCTGGGAATGGTTCTACTTCTATTTCTTTTTCTTGCCCATAAGGATTTAGGATTGATTTTGCCCCCTCTAAAGCTCCTTCTTACAGTCAGCAAGGGCTGTTCTTTCTGTTTACTTCTTTAAATAAAGGAAAATCGTGAGTTTCACATTCTAATAGGACAACTGAGAGTTAGTGATTGAGGGGCACTTTTCTAGTAAATGAAAAACTTGTAATGAAATTGCCTGAGTTGGTAATGCTAAAGAATCTTTTAGGCTGCAATCTCTTTGGGGAAAGGAATTTCATTTAGAGTATTTGCAATCCGTAGAACAATGCACCTCTCATCTGATTGATATCTCCTGGTGTTGTTGCAGTATGAATATTTCACAATCAAGTCCACAGAGTAACTTTATTCCACGGAATTCTATGAGTTAGGCACAAAAGGCTAAGGTGTCTCCAAAGCTTAGAATAAATTTAATAATATCATAGTGAAGAATCTAATGCATATTTTAGAATTCTGTACAAATTAAAATATTTGACAGAACCACATGTGATCTGAAGTTGAAAATGATCAACATAATCTAATGTGTCTGTCTGGAAACTGAAATGTCTATGAATAAAGCATAAGGTAGCTTATTATAAAGATAAATGCTTGAATATGATTACTGAATTTAAATCCAAGCATCAGGAAAAAAAGGAACATAACAATTTCTGCATTACCTTCACCTATTTTCCCATCCTCTCAACTCTCAAGATTCAGAAAGCATCTAGACAATTTAAACAAAAAAATCCGTCCTTTTTCTTGTACTTCTTTTAACAGGCCATTGAACAATATTCTGTAATATTCTAAGCAATTTAAGAGCATTTGGCAGCAAAAAATTCATGAATGGGTCATTCCGGCAATTTAGTGTTTCCATTTGGCCCCTTACACTTCAATCAAATGCTCTAGTAGGATACCATTGTAAAGAAATGTAATTCTAAATATAAGTAATGACCAGAATTTTAGAAAATCTATATTACAGCTATTCATTAGATTCATGAACGGAAGGGGGGAAAATGGCCAAAACCACTTGGTCAAAACCTATTAACTCTGAATTTACGATATTACAGTATAGAAAAATTCCTGCCAAATGCTAAGCTGTTAAAACTGATGTAAACTCCTAAAGAAAATGTGGCCTCTCAAGACAATTTCTGACACTTGAAAAACACACTAGAATGAAATTCCCCTGCTCCCCGCCCCCGCCAGGTTCTGGACTTACACCTGCAGAAACCTTACTTCACGATCTGAACACTAATGACCAAGAACAGGGAAAAGGTACAAACGTGTCAAGCTGGATCAAGTTTCAAATGTCTGTTTCTTACTAAGCCATATTCTACCAACCAGTTTATGGTGGAGCATAAAGTTGGACAGACCTCTCTTTATCTTCTTAAGGACAAAAGTGAGCATATGAATGGCCATAAGACCATTGCATAGAAATTAAATACTATTGTAAGACCAGCAGTTGATTTTGATCGGTTTGCTGTAGAATCTATTAACAAATCAGTCTGGGAGAGATCCTCTGAGGTATGCCCTTTAAAACACATGGATAAAAATAACAAAATGGAGAAGAAGCACGTCAATACAACTTTTCCAAACAGAGGTCACGCCTCACAAACCTTGTCCACAACTGTTAATTAATACAGCAGAAGCAATTACTAAGGCATACTTGGGTTTCCAAAAACCTCTTGTCCCTCACAAAAGCTTCCTAACTAATTTCCTGTGAAATAAGGTTAAATCTCCACACAAATTAATAATTAGCTAAATTATAGCAAGCAAAACGCAGCAGTTAAGAACCAGTTTTCACTGAGGAGGAGCACTATCCATTGGACTCCCACAGTTACATATGTTGTTCAGTATATTAATTAATGATCTGGACAAGATGGTAAACACCAGACTGACCAAGTTTATTTATACACAACAAGTAATGAAGAATGATAAAAAGAAAAGTAAACTGCAAACAGCTGCAGAAGCTCATGACACTGAATAACTGAGAGATAAAGGACTGCTAAAAATATAGCATATAAATGTAGAGTAATGCACTTAAGGAAAGACAATATTAACTGTCCCCATATTGTAATGGGATATGAACAGGCGATTAACACTCAAAAATACGCTGTTGTGGGAAAAGCAGATGTTGAAAAGGATAGAATCGTTTCCATAACAATAAAGTAAACAAAGATTCATTAGTCTGGAAAAGATCCAACTGAGGGAATTGTATAGCAAAAGGAAGTAAAATAAATAACAGAGAAAGGGATTAGACGAGGTTCACTTGCCCTTTTCATGTAAGAAGCAGGGGCATTGATTAGAAGTAAAGAACTGTAGGATAAAAACAAAGAAGGAGTGTATTTCTCTATATGACAAAGTCTGGCTCAGGAAATGTCTAAGCCAGTAAACATTGGACGTGCAGGAAATATACTCAAATAATTTTACAAATTTCCTCTGGTTTTGTATTCTTTTGAGGGCCTCTGTTGCGAACAAGCTATTTGTCTAGATGGTCCTTTGATATGACCCAGTGTACTGAGCTGGCTGACCTTCAAGCCTTCTGTCTACTGAACATCTGCTGCTGCTCATGTTGAAAACTCTCCACGCTGTTCCTCCAAAGCATTAAAAAAAATTGGCTATTTAGAGATCATCTCTGCAATCACAGCTTTTATCCTCTGGTTCATTTCACACCTTTGGCTTTCTGCTGAGGCTGCCAACAATGTTGCCAATTAATGCCAATTTGTTTCTAACACCTGTCCATTAAGAAATGGATTGAACTCAAAAACCTCATTTTTGACAGAACACTGAACAAGAATCAGGTTGTAATGACACATAATCACTACCCACCTGGGACAGCTGTGTACTGTCGTCCTGGAGGAGGGTCTGATTCTGTATCCTATTAGCAATCATTGACCTATGAAGGGCAATGAATGCAAGTGCTTTGTTGCTTTTTTTTAAACAACTATGTAACAACTCATTATGGGGCAACCAAGAAGTCTTCCCAGAAGTAGGAAGAGTCCAGAGAGTCTTCCACAAAGTGGGAGACCTAATCAGACATGTATCTGTAATTCAGTTTCCACTTAGAACATGGGAAGGAAGGCAGAAGTTCACAGCTGGCTGGGACTGTCAATTTTTCATCTTTTTGTGACATAAAATTTTGCAGAGCTTGGGAAACAATTATTTCATCTTACTTTTTGTTTTTTTAAACTGTCATTGATTCTACATCTGTGCAAGAAAAATGTAATGTCCTCAGAAGGAAGTGTTTCTGAATCCTCCCTCACAATTTAATTTGCAGTTTTTGCTAAGGTTGCACCTTGAAAGCAGCCATAGTGATATTTTAGGTTGACATATTGCTCTTTTGTTAAACACGGGTTTCAGGCACGTTGAAGCTGGGTTAATTCACTTCTGAAGTCAGAAATACTCAGGGTCGTATTACTCAGCATTATTAAACCTGATTTTAAAGAATCTTTTCCTCTCATATTACAAATACTATGTAGTTTGCAGAAAGACATGTCTTGTAAAATCTTCATAATGGTTATAGATGAAGGACTATTCTTGGAGCAGCCACCTATTTTTGCAAACATTCTTATACCACAAGTAAGCAAATCAATACCAATATATCAATAATTGTTACAGTTCACTCTTAGGACAGTAAACCAAATAGCATTGATGATTTCTCCCCTTGAAACAAGCTACTTTTTAAATTTGCTACCATGATGGCTTGATGTTGTCACCAGCACTGAGAAACAGAGAGGAGAACTTCTTACAAATACCTGAACTTTCAACTGTAAATGTAACCAGTGCAAATGATTTCACAAAAGACTTTTGTGTTCTATTAGAGTTTGATTTTTTTACCAAAATTCCTTAACTTTTGCAGTTATTTGCTAAACTGCATGTTTGAGGGTTTCAAAAGATGACAAGATATATATTTGTAAATTTAACTTTCAATGATTTCATTTTAATTTATATGAATTAAAAAACTTAATTGTTATTTTAGTGAGGAATGACAGATGAAACAATCTAAAAGGAAACAAAATGTTGGCAAATGTGATTCTATCTAGAGAAAGAGCCAGAAGGAGGAACCAGGGAACTACAGGCATGTCAGTCTGACCTTGGTGCCAGGGAACATTATGGAGCAGATCATCTTGAGTGTCATCATGTGGCATGTACAGGACAACCAGGTGATCAGGCCCAGTCACCACGGGTTTATGAAAAGCAGGTCCTGCTTGACTAACATGACCTGCTTCTATGACAACATGACCTGCTTAATGATGAGGGAACAGCTGTGGGTGCTATCTACTCGGACTTTAGTAAAGCCTTTGACACTGTTTCCCACAGCATTCTCCTGGAGAAACTGGATGCTCACGGGTTGGATGAGTGTACTCTTTGCCTGATAAAAAAATTGGCTGGATGGCGAGGCCCAGAGAGTGGTGGTGAACGGAGTTCAATCCAGCTGTGGCCAGTCACAAATGGTGCTCCCCAGGGTTCAGTGTTGGGGCCAGTTCTCTTTAACATCTTTATCAATAATCTCTACGAGGGGATCAAGTGCACCCTCAGTAAGTTTGCAGATGACACCAAATTAGCCAGCAGTGTTCATCTGCTTGAGGTTAGAAAGGCTACACAGGGGGATCTGAAAAGGCTGAATCAATGGGTGGAAGCCAATTGTATGAGGCTCAACAAGGACAAGTGCTGGGTCCTGCACTTGGGTCACAACAATCCCCTGCAACGCTACAGGCTTGGGGAAGAGTGACTGGAAATCACCCAGCAATAAAGGTCCTGGGGTTGTCGGTCAACAGCTGGCTGAATATGAGGCAGCAGTGTGTCCAGGTGGCCAAGAAGGCCAATGGCATCCTGGCTTGTATCAGAAATTGTGTGGCCAGAAGGAACAGGGCAGTGATTGTCCCCCTGTACTCAGGACTGGTGAGGCCACACCTAGAATACTGTGTCCAGTTTTGGGCCTCTCACTGCAAGAAGGACATTAAAGTGCTGGAGCATGACCAGAGAAGAGCAACAAAGCTGGAGAAGGGTCCAGAGCACGTCTTACGAGGAGCAGCTGAGAGAACAGGGATTTTTTAGCTTGGAGAAAAGGAGGCTCAGGAGAGACGTCATCACATTCTACACTACCTGAAAGGAGGTTGTAGTGAGGTGGGTGACAGCCTCTTCTCCCAAGTAATAAGTGATAGGACAAGAGGAAACAGCTTCAAGTTCCACCAGAGCTATCCAGTGAGATTAGATATTAAGAAAAATTTCTTCACTGAAAGGGTTGTCAAGCACTGGAATAGGCTGCCCAGGGAACTGGCTGAGTCACCA
The DNA here is from genome assembly GCF_000710305.1 of Buceros rhinoceros silvestris. Classification (NCBI taxonomy): domain Eukaryota; kingdom Metazoa; phylum Chordata; class Aves; order Bucerotiformes; family Bucerotidae; genus Buceros; species Buceros rhinoceros. The sequence goes on along the minus strand of NW_010395795.1, from coordinate 33,781 downwards.
TCCCTGGAGATATTTAAAAGATACTCAGGGACATGGTTTACTGTTGGATTTGTTAGTGTTACGTTAACACTGAGTTGGACTTGATAATCTTAAGGTTGCTTTCCAATCTAAATGATTCTACGATCCTACAATTGTCTGAAATAAGCATCATTTGATACTCATTAGAAAAAAATACGTTTAATGATAATTTGGAATTTGTCTGTTTTCAAGGATTTATTATTTCAAAGTGTATCATTAAAGTCTCGAGTCTGTTCCATAAAGTGGTACTTCTACCAAGCACATGTATATAGAAGAGGCATGACTAATTCTAGGTTACTTTCTTTGTTGATATTGGTTGAAAAATAGATAATTATGATGATGCTATTTTTTATCTCTCAAGGTACTTTTGCTATTTCTACTTCAGTGCACATTGCTGAGCATTTCTGAGAAGAATGTAAAATATTACTCTGTAAGATTTGTACAAGAAAGTGCTAGTAAAATTGATGCATTTGATATTTATCCATTGAAATATTTTATAGTAATATTTTGAAATAAAGTAATATTGAAATATTTTATATTAATAGTAAAAAGAAGTCTAATGTTGAAATAATAGACTCACAGAATATCTCAAGTTGGAAGGGACCCACAGGCATCATCGAGTACAACTCCCTGCTCTGTGCAAAACTACCTAAAACTAAAATCTTAAGACTAAGACCATCATCCATCCAATAGTCTTTGAAATCTGAAATGCTAAAAATTGGCTTGGCATAGCTTCATTTCCTTAAGCTATAACTGAAAACATTGGCCAATAAATGTTAATGGATTTCGGTAAAATCTTTTAGATTAGTAAACACTAAGTTTCTTGCATCTTTTTGGAGCAAACTGGAGTGTATCTTGTCAAAACTCTACTACTAAAAATACTACAGCATATTCAAAAGAAAGCCCTGATTAAATATGCTTTTCAAAGCAGGCGCATTTGTCTTACGCTTATTCTGGAGAAAGTGAAATAGAGTTACGGAATTTCTTGCAACAGCACCGGTAACCATTCAACTCACATTGAATTGGATGAGATCTCTCTAGAGTTTTCAGTCAGGACTGTGACTGACATAGATGCATATATTGTATATATATACATATATATGTAGGATTCATTTTCAGTGGATCAGTGAACTGATCTGACCAATGTATGGCTGAGCATTTGCTAATTATTGTTCCAGGAAGAGACAGGAAACAGAGGCTGTAGACTGGCTGGAGAAGAAAACAAGATCACTCCATTTAGCAGTAAGAGAGTCTTACATTAGCTTACTTTAACTATTGAACAACATAATTAACAACTGTTCATACAGGAGTAGAGACATGAGTGAAACTCTTGTGATGCCAAGCTAAAGAAACACATTATCGAGATATCTAACGTAAATAGGAGTCAGTTAGAGTGTTTGACTAGTCTAAGAATTCAGAGGAATTTAGTGATGATATCAAAATACCTGTGCATTCCTTTGATGCAGCATCAATTCAGAAAAGGATCTGTGTTTGCTTTCTTGTAACAGAATTCTTACATGCAGGGGCAAAATTCTGTGACAGCTTTAAGAAGATAGTAATTATCTAGTAAAGTATGCATCACCAAATCATTTAATAGATAAAGTCTTCTATACAGGAGACAAGCTCTTCCAGATGAAGTAACAATTGGACATGTAATTTGACATCTTTAAAATTCAGTGAAAGCAGCAACTTTTAATTATAGAGCTCTATTCTACCTTATTTTAATTGACAGATTTTTAATTAAATGGGAGGAAGGTGAAACAGCATGTAAAACAAGGATACGATCCCTCCCTCTCCATCACAGAAAAGAAACACTGTTTTAATTCCAATGCTGCATCACTTGCATGCTTTTGAAATTTAATGACTGCTATTGAAGACATTTAATTCTTTTTAATTAATGGATGGTCTTGCAGACATTGAGCACGTCTATGTGGTGTTTATATTGAGAGTCTGAAGAGCTGTACATGCTATGGACTTACACTGCCCTATCCACTGCAGCAGCTATGCATTTAAATCAGTGGGATTACTATTCTCCCAGTGAGGAACAAATTAAAAACCTTTCAATTATATAAGTTTCTAGAAGTGATTTACAATGGAAATATTAATGAATATTTTATTACAGCTGTGCTTCTAGGTGCCATTACATTATTATTTTTTTAATGAACCAATAAGGTACAAGCCTGACTAAGATATTTTTAGAGAATACATATGGACTATTTGACAGAATCTTGCACCTTTTTCTTTAATTTGTTTCTTTCGGGCTAGTATGTAATTGGTTTCTCTGTAACCTCAATAACCTTGCCTGGAACACTTTTCCTGATATATTTTTCCTTGGAGAGGTAGAAGACAGGGGCCAGAGTAGTTTATATTAAATCCCAGCACAAAAAGCAGGAAGTAAGTATGACTCTTCTCAATCCAGAACAGCAGTAAGAAATCAAAACCCAACATTAAAAGTACATAAGGAAAAGAACAGAACAAAATCTCAAGTTGCGATTATTATGCGTTACACTATAAATGCAAATGTACTCAAAATTCGGCTGTTACAGACAGCTTCTGGCAGCCTTTCCTATCGCCAAATGGGGCACGCTGTCCTTGCTTAGAAAAATTAGCTCAAGGTTATGGAATTTCTTTGAACTCCATGAAGTCTGTACACTCCTCAGGATAAAACTGAGGCTTGACTCTTGCTTGTATCACTAACTAGGAGCTCAGTAAGTGTTAATTTGTTGCAGGAACTTGTGCAATGACACTGGATGCAGTTTTAAGGGAGAACTCATCGTCTCAATTTTACTATCATTTTTCACTGTAAGCCATTTATAACATGTACCTGAACTGCTGGAGTTCATCTATGCTAACATCAAATCTAGAAACAGGTCATCACTATATGCCTCTCTGTTTCCACAGTGATCATTACCAGGGCCTGGTATATGGAACAGTAATCAAACGCCGAGTGGGGGCAACAGTAGATGGATCTTTCTAGTTTATAGATAAATAAATAAATAAATGAAATTGCTGCTTGCTTTCTTCTGACACTTCAGCTTCCTCATTTAGTCTTCAATCTCATGAACGCTACTGCATGTATTTCCCTCTAACCAAGGATTTCTAATACTCCCTGCTAAAACACGTGAAAGATGGGTGCTCTTTCTGTTCACCATGTTGTCCACAGGTGAGAAATGGTCATAACTTCATTTACTCATAAAAAGAGAGCTTCAATTGTCTAACTTCTCTGTATAATCTAGCTCTGACCTGAAGTGGTCACACTTTGTAGTCGCACCTTTGTAGTCACAGGCAGGAGAACGGATAATAAGGGGAAAAAAATGGATGATTTTGTCCATGGATCAAATACAAGTTTAGTTCCTGCTCAGCTCTCATTCTGCACTTCTGAATATCATAGGCCAAACAGAGGAACATCAGTCATTAATAAATAACACTGCTCCCCAAAACACCTTTGCTCATCTCTGCAAACAAAAGGTTTGTGCAACCGACAGAGCAATGCAATGCTCCCTAATGCAGATTCCTGTGACGAGTCAGATGAATTTCTCCCTATGATCCATCAAGTAGGCAAAAGAACACAAAATATTTTAATCACAAGCATAAAGTATTTTAATTGCAAGTATAATTAAAGAAAAAAGCTAATACATAAGGATAAAGAAAATGACCCAATTTCTATCAGAAATTATTAAAAAAAGTAATAAATTGGGCTTTATCTCCAAAGCCATTTTCTTTGTACTGCTGTTGCAAACTAAAATGAACAAATTCATAAGGACTATGAGAAACCACTCATTCACGTGAAAGGGCTGTGTAAGGGAAAAGTATGTATAACTGAAAGATGAAACCAGATACCTAACAAATGCAAGTTATCGGTTTCTACTTGGCATACTAGTTCCATTGTGATCCTGCTGCACTTTAAGACTATTAACAAAGCCATAATCTTTTTATCTGACCTTTCTTGGTCTTTGACTTCTTTTCTGGAAACAGACCTGGATTTAAGCCAGCCCCGCCTGAGAAATTGAGGGTGCCTTCTTTGAAGGTATGTGAATATCAGATTAATTTTCAGTGGTTTAAGTGGACACTTTTCAAACTAGAAATAGTTAACATAAAGCAGCAAATATTGTTCAGTGTTCAGTATGTAGCAGCTAGTAGGACTTTCTCTGTATTTTTAAAGCCAGATTTCCTTTCACCTGCTTTTGTCAAAGCTGTAAGCTAAAAAAAAAAAATCCTAAAATCATACTTGACTTAAACTTTTACCAGGAATTTAAACAAGTATTTAATTTCTGTGTAGAAGAAATGACCACACTGATTAATTGGTTGTTAAATACTAGAAGAAATAAGTCTGCTGAAAGGATTAGCAGTGGGGATCAATATGACTAAAAGATAAGACTTTTAGGTATCTTTAATCCACTTCATTAATGTTATAAAGTCCAAACCAACTCTAATTGGAATTAGAAAAACACAGCACTTTTGAACAGTGAAATCTAGATCAACCAGTTTCAATACTCAGTATCAAAAGCATTTCCTTAACAATTCTATAGCAGTGGAGTAAGAAGGTGTTACTTAATAGGCTTTTTCCAGCCTCTGTTGCTATATGACTTCTGAGAAGTGTAATGAGAATCAGAAAACTTGGATTATTTTTCCCTGTATGTGGAAAGGGGACAGTCACATTATATTAATTGAGAAAAAGGAGCACACTTACTTGCAGTGTGTTTACGTCATTTCATAAAGGTCCTCAGCACAGCAGCAGTCCAAAATACTGAAGTGTAACTAGCTGTGTTCATCTATTTAAAGTTTCTCTTTGGCAAATAAATGGAAGACATAGTTACAATTACTTTCGTAAGAGTAACCAGCACTGTGCTTCTAAGTGAGCTATTTTCTTGTATTTATTGCGTTAATTACATTTTATGCACATGCGTTACCAAATGATACACTGTGAATTGGAAGTCAATTTAAAGTTATATTGTTTTCATATTCTGAGAGAAAATCATGGATTTTTGAATCAAGAGTTGGCAGAGTCTATTGGTATCACATGCTAAACCATTCTCATAGAAAAGGTATTGACCTCAAATGCTGAAACTTTCTTCTTTAAAGTCAGCTACAGGATGATAAAAATGAAGAATAAAATAAAACATAAGAATGATCAATAGCATGTTCATATTGAACACTACAGGAATTACAGGAGCATTCAAAAAATAGAAGGATTGAAGCTTTCAGATGTAGGGCATCAACTCAATCTCAATTCAATGGTCTGGTCACACACTCCACTAAAGTATTCATCAGAATAGCTTCCACTCTCAGTAAGGAGTCCACTCCGCTTTTTTGGATCCTGTTCCTTTTTTGCCTTTACACTCTTTGGATTGAGTTGTATCATTCTCTCACTCTGGAACCAGAACTACCATAGGAATGAAAGATTTATTATCCTCCTGGTCCCAGCAAGAGCTGAGCATCTGTGTTTTTTCTTTTTTAAAAAGTGTATTTGGTGGTGAAGTAGGCAGAAGTAGGCAATGGCTTTTTTAAAGCAAAACTTGTTAATTTAACAGATCACACAAAGTCATCAAGGAAAAAATATGTTAAAGCAATTTAGAAAATGTTAAATACCTTCTAGTTTCTTTTAACCATACAGTATCAAAATTAAATTCTTAAATTACATGAACACACAGAAAATCATGATTTACCCTGGTCTCGCTTCACATATTAGAACACCACTTTCAGACAATTCAGGGAATCTGGATTTTCAGACAAATGAAGACTTATGACATTCTCCCTTTGCATCACAACTAACATATTATTCAATAGTGTCCTAAACAGAAACTTGTTTTATTTCTGGTGTCTCTTTTTTTCACCCCCAATTTGTCCAGAAAGCTGATATGGACATCTAGGATATTTGGATTTCCAGAAGAATATGTCTACAGTATTTTCTTCATTGTTTTGTATTTAGAATCCTTCAGGTAAACAACCTGTAATCACTACCCTATAGACCACCTTCTCTGACCATATTATGTTACTCCCTGAAATGTCACATTGTGTTTAATAAACCACTTCTAAGATACAGATGAATGTATTTTGCCACGACTAACCTCTATAGCAATCGTCACAGTACCCAAGCACAAAATAGGGGTGAAGAGACTACTTCAGCTCATTTCTGTGTTCCAGAGAACCCTGTTAAGTGCTATACTGCAAGTTGCTCTGATATTACAGGGAGGATGTATATAAATCCTGAAGATATCACGTCACATATAACAGATGTTTCACATCACAGGTGATAAAGATATGTTTAACAGAGGTAACGTAACACCAGAACTGAAAATGGCATAATCATGGTAGGCAGAAGCAACCTGATGTTAACACGCCTAAACTACTGTGTGTAAGACGCAAGCTAGTTATCACCACAGTGTATTCTATTGTGTCATGTGAATGTCACAAGCCTAAACATCAGCTCAAGGGTGTCTATATTACTGTTTTTCAGACAGACATGCTGAATGACAGCTTGGTAAAACTGGCATAACAGTAACTCCTTACCTCTCATTCCTGTCCTTTCTCTTATACTGCATGCTTTTTGGAGCAGCATTTCCATTCATAAATATATGGGCATTGTCTAATATGGCATGTATCTGACTGTGGTTAAGAAGGTATGTCCAACTACAACATAACCTTACAAGATGCAATATTCAAATTGAGTCAGATCTCCCCTACAAAGGCGAGATTAAAAGGGGATTTAAATATCCTTAGCCTTACTGGGCAATACCATTATAGGAAATGTCAGCTCTGCTCCTCCTTTACCATAAAAATGAAAACATGTAACTAGAAATAGTAGAAGCACTCACTAGCTGGTAGTTGAGACACATTTATAATCACCTTTGAAGATCTGATCGCAGCTCAGTTATACTCACAGCTTAGTTCAATAGAACTTCCAGTAGACCATCTCAAAAGCCAGCCATGCCTGCTTGGAATACTTTGAACCTTGCTTTTGCTTTCACAATAAGAATCTACCAATTTTTCATTTTGCTTCCTATGAAGGGAAATCATGAGTTTTCTACTAGACTAGATTGTAGTAGATTGCTTTGCTTTATTTCAATTCTAGGTCATAGTGTTTGGTGTATACATAGCCTCTCATGTGACTTTATGTCAAGATTCAGAAAAAATAATTGCTGTGTAAAAGCAAACTAGTACCTTAGTGCTCCCCCTTCTTTACTTTCTGTTTTTCTACTTATATTTCAAGCTTATGCACAGTCTTTTGTGTGCTACCTTGGCAACTAACTCTAAATTACTGCGTTACAAGTCTGCAAAACTCCAGCCACTTATTTATGCTTTTATAATGCATAGATTTCAAAGTGTGCAATTCCCACGGTACAGCCATAAAGATTATTGAAAGTTATTATGGCAGAGTCATTCTAGCACTTAGTAATCATTAATTTCCTAAAACATGCTAATGCATGCACAGGCAATCATCTGACCATAACCCTATTCTTACAATGTAAACTCTTTACAGAAAGGACTTTGTCTGCAGAGCACCTGGTAGACAGGCACTGCAGAATGCTGGACCCTGAGGACCAGTTGGGGGTTCTTTAGCAAGACAACAATACAAGGTAATTAGAGGTAATAATTATCTGGATAACTAAAACCAAATAAACATGAAACCTGTATCTATGCTCAGTTTGGACCTCAAGCAATAAAGTACAGGTATCAGCACAGAAAAGCCTACTTCTATTTATTTATTTATCGTATGTATATAATATAGTTATGTTACCATATATGCATGTAGATACAGATCAGATGAAAACAAGCCTTAAGGATTAGCTTAGAGAAACAGTGCTCAAAAAAATGCAAAGCTTGGGAGAAGTACAGTAAGCACCAGACACTGACATCTCTGGCTGAGTAGGAAAGAAAAGGAAAAACAGAGGAGAGGAGAAGCCTTTATTCCATTCACTGGGCATTCCTTCTGTAAAATTTAATAACCAACTGAAAGGTTACAGCTGCAGTTTGTTAGGAGCCAAACAAGTTTTGAGTATGCAGGTCCAGATCTTTGTATAACTAGTATTTTACATCTTCAATCTTCATTTTTAAACATTGTCACCTACTAAGACAACCTATCTTCTTTGGATTTGGTGACTAGTAATTTTCCTGAAGAAAGGAATTTTTAAAATTTTTTTATTCTCACAATGCTGCAATTAATCTAATCATAGTTGTTCACAACTGAAAAAAGAACTGAATAATCTCTGCATTAAAGAAACAGACCCTTCCCCCCACCCCCAAGTCTGCTTTCCCATTTTATTTCTTTCTCTTTTTCTCCCTTTCTTTCCTATCACAGAAGTTTGCTTCAATAATTCAATTTTACATTATTTTCTGAATTCCATGCACATTTCAGCATCTCTAGCTGGACTAAATTCAATGGTACAATACTACAGTTCAATGAAGCATGACAGAAGTTCACACGAATTCATGCCAGAACAATCATTAAATCTTACTGTGCTCACTCCTACAAGCTTCTCAGTTGCCTCAGAGTAGAGAACCTAGTAGCCCAGGGCCCCATGTTGACTACTTTGTAAGTACAGAATTCTACAGCATATGCACTTAAAGATCAATCAATAAAACAAAAAACAACAACAAAAAATAGGGTAGTTTTACAGTCCTACGCTAGTATTTTGAAGCTCAGAATACGAAGAAAACTTACATGGCTTACACCATGTTTTTATTATTCATTTGCTTACAGTGTTAGTTGAATTCCCATTTAAATGTAAGCCACTGTCAAAGAGAGGTGATGAAGCTCCACTGCTGTGATCACTGGATGGTCCAGGGGAACCTGAAAATCAGATCAGGAAAAATGATGTTAAAAATATATGTATATACCAGGCAATATCTATTCCAGCTGTAAAACACAGGAAGAGTTTTTAATATAAATCACCAAACCAAGCCAGAAGTACTATTTGCACTTTAGAATGACAACCAATAAAATGTCCATATGTTATACTTTATGTCTGGAAAGAAAAAAGGTAGCTACATCTAATTTTATAGAGGCTGTGCTCATGGGAACTACTTGTAACAGTAACTGCTTGCAGAGTTAAGCTTTTTTTTTTTCCTCACTGAGAAGGAGATATTCAAAACCAAGTAAGATATTCAGTTATTCCATGCCCATAAATTTAATTAAAAAACTTTCTATTGAGTCTTGAAAGTCTCAGAGTATAACCATGGACTATACTTATAAACAAAGCTAATAAGAAACTCTCAGGCAAGTCCTAACTGTACACATACACACACTTTATTAGTGGATATATCTTTTCCTTGAAATGCTAATTACTTTCAAGAATGATTATGTGGTTATATTCTTTAAGGTATCTCTTCTTTTCGCAGTTATTCATCATGATCCTGCTTTAGTAGTTAATGACTCCAGGAAAGCAGAATACTTTTGTAACATACAATAACAGAAACAGCTTAAAGTCACATTATTGTGTAATTTTTGCTTAAATGTAAAATATTAACATATAGCACCGATAATACACAATTACTGTCAGACAGCACTTGGTCTTACCAATAAAGCATATAAAATCAATTTCACAGCATGGCTGAAAACTCTTTCTTCCTTCTAAAGAAGTCACCTGAAATTGCCTGTAAATCATTTCACATTAATAGGTCTGTCAAGTCTAACATCACAGAAGTGGAAAAGTCATTCTTAGTCATGTATTTTTGTATGTATCTATTCCACATATCTGGAAGATACAGCAAAATAGAACTTAATTCAACAAAAGCTCATTTTCTCCGTAACAAATCTCTGTCAGTTTAGTGCTGAGGTCTTAGAATTACACTCTCAATTCCGAAGTTTCAGCATGTTTTCATTTGGAGTCCTTTCTGTAGAGCTTTAGAAGATGTCAGCAGAAGGAACCATTATGCTTTGCTTGTATGGGTCTAACCCAAGCACTGACTTAAGTTGCTAGCTACAACATTTCTTAGCTACTACATATGTACAGAAGACCAGAAAAATCAATGTTCAGAGTCATAGATAAGCACAGTGACTTGCTGGAACAGAGGACAAGTTCTATATTTTTAAAATAAAAATAACGAAATAAAAAAGTTGTCATTAAATTCTCCACTGAAGAGTCTGCCTGATGAGGAATCCCACTGTCTCTGGTAGTAGATCGCTATGACAGGTCCATGAGTCAATCAGAGTCTTAATGTGGAGTTATCCCACCTCTTTGGAAATTTGAGCATATCAAGAGAGATGAATTTAGGTATTTTCAAATCTCTAAATCCAGGTTTCACCATAATACAAAAATACTACATTAGAATTTTTTTTTTTTTTGGTAGAGAAAAATGACATCTGTTGCATGGCAAAGCTAAAAATAAAAGGTTAAGGATCAAATTTTCCTCCTCCCATGGTGTCCCTGCAGATCTGCTTTTCAGTTCAAGCATCTTGCTTTGGTTTTCTGAGACACAACAAACTACGCAACCTCTCTCCGGTTATGCCCCCTCCACCGCCTGATTGCAAGCAAGTTCACAAGTCTTTTAATGCTCCCTGTCTGTTCTGCCTCACTCCTTCATGGCCTCATTCAGCATTTTAGAAATTTTCACTGTACATGCTCAACTGCTTTCACCGAAGGTGCAATGGTCTTGTCAATCCACGGAGCTCTGTTTAGCCTCCCCACATGGCAGTCCTAGAGAAATTAGGCAGTCTTTCCTCTGTGTTCTTAGAACAAAACACAGTATGTACACATACATGATACACATGATAGAAAATATACTAACCCAAAGTAAACCTTGTACTGCTACTGTAGCCCTTGCCCAGGTAGACGAGACTCCAAATCAAATGTTAGGTAGCAGTCCAAACTCCGGAACATTAGATTGAGAAAGACTATTAAAACAAAGTATTTATGTAAAATAAAACAATTGCTACAGGTAACTCCTCGCTCCATGACCACAATACAGTATCCTGACGGTACTGATGCCAGAAAAAAGGTATTTGGTATGTTGTGAGATTTTCAGTAATCATTATTGCTTAGTTGTCCCCTTATCCCACCTAAATCACAGTTAGACAGTCTATGAGAAATGCAAACCTACATTATAACAGGCTTCATCTGTTTAACTTGCTTATTCTCAGCTATGGCACTTTTGTTCTTTTGAGAAGGCTGGGTCAGGAAGGATCCAGTGGGAGTGGAGAAGATCTTTATCTGAGAAAAAGCTAAGTATGTGAAAAAACCCCACAAAACAACTTGTAAAGTAAGAAGAGACCAGAAAGAGAGAGCAAGCAAGAATATAGGAGACTGCAGATCACAAAAGAGACTGAGTCAGCCCTGGGAGTAGCAAGAAAAAGACAGGCAGAACTCCGAGGTGAGGGAAAGAAACTTTGCTAAGGATCACAGGGGATTTTGCAGAGCTACCAGCAACTCAGGAAATCACCAAGCTAGCTGACACTAAACATAACGCAAGAACTCATTTGCAGTGGTATAGGTAGGAGGTGTTTATAAATCCTTTTATATTCTTTCTGATAGAATCACTGAGATTTTTCAATTTTAGAAGTTAGGCATTCTACTACTTATCTTAATAAAGACTGGATTTTATTTTTAACTTTAAAAGCCTTAAGCTTTCTAGACCTAGAAAAGTCTCTATTAAAGTTCCGGTCAACTCAGAGTGCCATTGATTGTTGTTTATTTCAGTCAGTAAATCACACTAAATCACTAAATAATAAACAAAACCCCCAAAACACAGGACAGCAGATCAATGTACAGCAAGTAGTCAGCAAGACTTTATCCTTTACAACAATTTATCTTAGGATCAACATTGCTGAATGATACTGGGGACTTCTTGCATATTAATAAATTCTCTTTTACCTAGCTTGCTAATTATGCCATAGACAACCTCCAATAGACAGAAAGCCCATTCCACAAAATTAACATCAAAGGAAACACTCTTGATTTTTAATCACACTGTAAGCTTAGCAACTTCAGATTGTTCTGGTACATGTTGTATAACCATCAAAAGGAAGAATTCTGAAGAGAGTCTGTTTTACCATAAAATGGGCTGGAGAGTCTCCCCAGCAGCAGTGAATCTTATCTAAAATGGTCCTACAAGCCCTGCTCAACTCTGGGGTGGGTAATCGACTTAGCTACAGAGAATCCTTAATGACAGTACCCAAGAGATGATACAATAATTATTCTCTAACAGAGTAACAAATAACCCTCATAGCCACTAATAACTTCCTGACTCAGCTCCAAAACCCAAAATTCCTTCTTTTGGTTTCCATAAACACAAATTTATCCTTTCTCTAGCTGACAGTGACCTTAGAGCAAGCCACAGGCTGCAGAATAAGGAATCATCCTAGCCATGGAGCCAGTCAACCCAAGGAAGGAGACAATTAATGACCGTATTGGCCCATGCTAACTTCTGATCCAGGCCTGATTTGCCCTATGCAAAATTAGGCCAAACTTTCTGAAATATTTTGTAAAATTGCTGACCAAATTCCTATGGCAGAGAATACTTCCTGGCATTATTTAATTTACTATTATGGACAGTCTCATAATAATCTAGTGAGGGCCAAGAGTCCCAAGTAGCTATTGAAGAGACAATGATCAATACTGGCACACCAGCCTGGGTTAGGGCCTCCTATTCTCCTTAACTTCAGTGTATGGCCCTAAACTAGACCTATTTTCCATAATTATCTACACCTTATTTGCTTATTTCCTCACTACAAGAATGAGTATTTATGTTCTCACTTACCGAAGACCAACTGACTCCCTGAGCGTCGTTTCAGCCTGCACTGGACGGCTGCACAGAACACCCTAGAGAGGAGCAGGTGAGCTCTGTGCTGAAGTCCAGGTTCAGTCAAGAAGAAGGGTCATTTCTTAAGTTCCTCAGCTGTCTGATCATACTTAGCAAGTCCTTTTGTTAAGCACGTACTATAGGACTGAAGGCATGGGATGATGTGTATAATCAGGGTAGTATAATGCTCGCCAAAGATTTCCTCGTGCTCTGTGTAAAGGGGGCAAGTCTAACAAGCTGCCCAAAATGAGCGATTTGTATCCAAGATGTTTTTCTGATTTAAGAAGCTTTGCTTCTCTGCTGTGCTTGTTGACAGCCTGTGATAGCTTGTCTAAAATGGCATTCCCTATTCCAAACAGGTTTTCTTTGAACAACAGTAATCAGGCAGACTCTGGTGCTCTCCGACAACAGGCCATGAAACAGGTCCTTTGAAAGACAATAGAGGTTTTTGTAAGGTGAAAGTTACTGGTTCAAGGGATAATGGAGGCTATTTACCTACAGAAGTTTTGCATGCACCTCTGGTACACAGAGACAGAAGATGATCTTGTCTCCCTGCTAATCATTGCTTTCTCTTTCCAGAAACAGGACTTTATGGAAGCAGTGCCATGATCTCAGTTTCTCAGACAGGAATGGCTGCAGTGCCTCCTGGTGAGAAAGGTAACAAAGGAGTCAGCAAAGTTCCTCTTCTCTCCCGTGATGTACCAAGAGGACACCAATATCCCTGAATCTGTGTGAACTCCTTGTGAAGGTGGCAGCTGTCTCACGCAGAGTATGTCCTGGGTGTAAGTGGCAAAGTTTTGGGAGGTGGAGTGGCTGCAAGGGTGGGAGGTGGTCAGGGACTGCCCTGGACACAGTTCTAGGCAGCTCCAACATATCCATGGCAGGGCACAGCTGGGCACAGCTGAGCCCAGCAGCCAAACTAGCAGCATCTCTGGAAAACTATTTAAGAGAGAGCAAAATGCTAACAGCAGAGAGATGAGTGAGGAAAGTAGCATGAGAAAAAAAAATCATACAAACCTCAAAGTCACTGAAGAAGGAGAGGGAGGAAGTGCTCTGGGCATAAAAGCAGAGATTCCCTTGCAGTTCATGGAGAGATCATGGTGAAGCAAGTATTTCCTTTCAGCTCATGGAGGACCACGTTATAGCAGATACCCACCACCTGCTGGAGCAGGTAGATGTGCCCTGAAGGAAGCTGCAGCCTGTGAGGGACGCATGCTGGAGCAGATTTTTCCAGAACTTCAGCCCACAGAGAAGATTCATGCTAGGGCAGTTTGTAAAGGAATGCAGTTGGTGGGAAGAACCAACATTGCAGCAAGGTAAAAGCATGAGAAGGATAGAGTGGCAGAGAGGAACACTGCGTACTACCCCAACCCCTCGTTCACCATCCCTCTGCACTAGTTGCAGGAGAGGTAGAGGAGTCAGGAATGAAATTCAGCCTGGGAAATGGGGTAAGGGGAAGGTGGTGTTTCAATTTATTTGTCTTGTTTGTGTTTCTCACTGCTTGAATCTATTTTAATATACAATACATTTAGTTAAGTTTTCCCAAGTTGAGTCTATTTTGCCCATGACAGTAATTAATAAGATCCACCTGTCTCTAACTTGACCCAAGACATTTTTCATTCTGTTTCCTCCCCATTTTCTGTTTGAGGAGGGGGAGTGAGAGAGCAGCTGGGTGGGAGTTTGGCTCTTAGACAAGGTAAACTGTGTATGTGATGTCAGTCAACAGGATGAGATAAAATTGCAAGTAGGATTGTCATAACCACAAATTAATATGGTCTACGACACAGAAACTACTGGTAAGACCTTGCTAGCTTGCCAAAGGCGTATCTTAGCTTGCCAGAGCTATACAAGGCTTTATAGATATTAGTCTGTCTTTGTCTGATAACCTAGGATAGAAAATCAGGAAGACAAAACCTGAAGATTCATTATAGCCAACACTGATCAAAGATCTCCAAATGTAAACATAAGGTTTCTTCAAATTTAGATTCCATTTCCAAATGGAAATGAGACACAGTAAGAACTGAAATAATAGTTCTAGTGTGAAAGGTATAGTTCAGCTTAGTAGAGGCCCATCAAGTTTGCTTTTAATAGGTGTAAGAATCTAGATGAAATGACAGACATTCTTCTAACGACAAGAGCGAGATCTATGAGACCTACGGATCTGTTGAAATCAAGAAAAAACAAGTACATAGTTGAGCCCAACTTACCTAAATCCCCCAAACAAGACACATTTTAAATCTGTTTTGCTTCATTTGGAAAGAGAATCATATGTAAGACAAACTGGTGCAAAATTATTTGTTCTGATTGATTTAGCTGATACATTATGTAAACTTTTCTACTTGCAATGTTGATTTCAAGTGAGTATCTCGAATTTTTATATTTCTTAACCAGAAGAACAAAAAAAATTCCCTTATCTGCACTGTTCATTAAAATTTACTATTGCTACTCTTAAATTACTCAGTTGTCACATCATAATTCTGCTCTCTGACAAAAATGATCAAAATATCAAAGTAATTTATGAAATATGCACAATTAATATTATCCATTTGTTTGTTAAGTGTCCTGCAAATACCCTTCAGTGTGAATGTATGATTCAAATGTTTGTAAACACTACTTTACTGTACTCAGGCGAAGCTGCTGTAGAAAAACCTTCAGATACCACCCATGATTATACTGCATTTTAATGAGGTTTTCAGTTTTATTTTGAATAAACTATTCAGAAGCAGTCATGCAGTATGCATTAGATTCTTATGTGTTAAGCAGTAAACTATACACGCAATTTCCAATTTCTTCCTGTAAAACAGTCAAGGATTGAATTCCTATTTTTGTCACTGTCATCTTATGAAAACACTGCAAAAAGGAAAGCAAATTCCCCCTATCTGTTAATTTCCTCTTACCTAACGGGAGCTTTAAAAATGATGGAGCTTCCCTGAGGTACTGAACAGTGATGGTAACTTCATCGCCAGCATTTCGCAGTAGGTGTACCTGTCAGTGTGACAAATAACAGTTCCTTTAAAACAAAGAACCACCTGTCATGGAAAGCACATTACTTACAATGAAATGAACGTATCTGTTAATCTAGAAGAAACTCAGCATGAATATTTCTGACTGGGAATGAATAATACCTTGAGGGCCAAGCCACACAAAAATGGATGAGTCAGCAAGACTAATGGAATTACCCGAGTAAAGAATTTAGTGGGCAACCTGATTTTGTACACCAGCTACATGTAACTTCTAGAAACATACTGATTTTGAAAAATTGGCATAAAGCAGTACGGAAATATGTGTTTATGTAGATATAATAAATTAATTGTGTGTGTATACACATAAACAGGCACATAAATATGTATTAATACATCAGACATGTACTTATGCATTTGGTTTGATTCATTTAGCTGATAACATTAAGCAGATAATGTTTCAAATATAGTCTTGAGTATTGTGACTGTCTTCATTATCTGTAAGTATTTTGTAACCAGAAAGGGACACACATATGTGTATGGACACATGTATTAAAACATCAGAAATGAATTTCAATTAAAATAGCACAGTACTGAGTAAGGATCTTTTGTAAATGCAGAACGTCAAATAAGGTCTTTGATGGAACTCGATTCCTAATGCACAGCAGAAGTATTCCCCAATTTCTCATCCCAGAACACAGGTATGGCATTTGGTTTGTTTGTGGTCTGCACGCAGGGTCTGCAGCCCTGGCCTTGTTTGTCAGGAATGGGAGCTACTGCCTGTGGCCTTTAATCTGAGCCCAGCCAGAGCATGCATGTATCAGTCAGAAAAGTAACCAACTGCAGCAAACTCCTATAGATGTTATTTACTGGTCTAATATTGTACTTGGAGAAAGCTGGGGCTTGTGCTGCTTCAGACCGCTATTTTAGCACAAAGCCACATGGGCCAACATCAAGAGATGCGGATTACCTCAAACTTTGTAACTCTTCCTCTCATGCACCTGGAATAATGCTTCCACCAGTGACTGATGTATTCACTACATGAAAACATCAAGCTTATAGATATGAAAACCCAGGACAGGTGAAGAAACCAAGTAAGCAGACACACAAACTAAGGATTTTAAGGATTATACAAATACTCTAGAAAGAGTGAACAAGAGAACTGACCCCCAACGCTAACACTGAAGAGAACATATGCATCACCCATGTAAAGTACTGCTGCTGAAAGCTTACTTACTTGCAGTACCTGTAAAATCCGTATGTTTAATAGAGATTTGCAGTGTCTGCCTACATCCTCCTTACCCATCTTTCAGTCAGTTAAACAATGACCTCCATTGCTAACAACCTGCAGAAGCTCTACCAACCACAGGTCAGCCCCTGGGAGGGCATAATAATGTTATCCATTCTGTTGAGTTAGGAAATCCAGCTCTGCAGGGGAGAAGCAAAAGCTCAGTAAGGTCAGAGAAAGCATGTAACAGGCAGCACAATCAGATTAGAGCTTAAGGAATGAGGGTCCAGAAGGTAGGTGATCCATAAAAGAAAGATTTAAAAAAAAAAGAAAAAAAAAAGTGTCTGCAGCTTAAGCAAGTTTCCCAGAAAGGATCTGCATTTCCTTTCAAGTTCTTCCTTCTTAATGGACAGAATCTTCCCTTGCCCAGGGCCCCACTTCTCTGCTCTTGTTCTCTACTCCAGCATTTTTAGTTTTTTCTCACAGCCTCAATCCACCTTTAAATGATTTACTACCAAAAATACAACAGCTAGTGCTACCTACTCACTTCCAGTGCTCTGATATGAGG
Organism: Buceros rhinoceros silvestris; assembly: GCF_000710305.1. Taxonomy (NCBI): domain Eukaryota; kingdom Metazoa; phylum Chordata; class Aves; order Bucerotiformes; family Bucerotidae; genus Buceros; species Buceros rhinoceros. The sequence goes on along the minus strand of NW_010395795.1, from coordinate 16,269 downwards.
TGTTTAACCTGAGTCAAAGATTTTGTGGACAATTGACTACAAGGGAACCTGAGGTCTCATTGTAGAAAAAAAAATTGGGAAAAAACCATTATGATCATTAATTTCTTTCTAAACCCTCTCAGGATGATCATAGCAGGAATAACCAGAAACCAAGACACAGCAAAAATAGAATGCTTCTTAAAGGTCATACAAGAGTGTTCTTTAGAAATGCCACACGTGTATCACTTTAATTCTTTGACTTTGGAATCACAAGGAAGAATTTTAATTTCCTAATAGATACAAACATTTTGAAGAAGATTTTCATACACAGCATAAGAATTGTGTTTCCTCTTAATTAAGCAAATAATGTTTGACACAAACTTTTATATTTGTCAAGAGATGAGCACGACATATTGCCTAACGTACTTTTGGAAGATCTTAGTCAAATACTATGAAGATAAATTAAATTCAAAAATTGCGTGGAACAAAAGACAACAGTAGATTAGAAGCTGCTGCACAGTTGATTTGATTTTGATTTTAAATTTGGTTTTTAAATTTGATTTTTATTTTAAATTATATTTTCAAAAAGGAAGTACCCTAATATTAATTCCTCAGTTTAAAATTACCAAGCAGTAATACCATAAAAGACACTTGTACTGTATCATACTTTGTATTCTTAGACAGTGTCCAACAACATGGTAGTATTGAACCTCATGCATACTAAGAAAAAAGAATATCAATTTCATTGCTCAGAAGAAAGTATTAACAGCACGGAAGGTCACTGACAAATACACCGCTCTGTGGTGCTGAAGCCTTTGCACAAGTCCAGTAAGTCCAACAAGACAAATCCAGTAGCTTTGGAGTAACATTCACTGTTGCGCTGTTGCCTTACTATAATATTGATATAAAAGAAGGAAGAATTGTAAAACTGAGTGGTTTTGGTTTTTTTTTTTAAATAGCTGATTAAATACCTTTGCTGCAGCTACCTCTGTGTGTGTATGCACTTACTTGTGTGTTTGTATGTATGAAGGAGAAAAGAGCACCATGCTTGCTTTGCATGCTGGCTCTATTTTGCAGACTTCCGCATATCTCTTAAATGGACTCATCAAGGCAGGGTTTATTATGTTTCTCTTTTTTCAAGAATAGAACAGAGAGGATGTGAAAAATATAAACAGGTGCTCCTATATCTCACTTAGCTAACTACAGTCCAGAGTCTGCAGAGAAAAATATGACTCATATTTGAGGAAAACCAAATGACCTTTGTTGCCTCAACACCTATTTTCAGGAAATCCTATACACCTATAGACAGGCAAGTCAACTGCACAACTCTTAGCTGATGTGCAATTCTTTTAAATTCATTGCCTTGTGCTTACCATGGCTTACTCTAAACCTTCAAACATACCTGATCATTAATAGTCACGCTGCTCAGAGATTTAGACAGGATTTTGGCTGTTTGAATCAGGTTCTGTCTTATTCGAGATCAGAACTGTATCAGCAATTAAAATTGGAAAGGAGCATGTCTTCGATGAATCAATTCACCCATATTTAACATCATTTAATTTTGACCATTTAGAAGATTCAGCTGTAATGCAGTTGTTAGTAGTTTTTCTAGAAATCAGTGAAGATCTTAGGATAAAAAGGAACCATCATGCGCAGGTGTTTATCTCTGAGTCTGATAGACTGAGAGTCTAGATGATAACGTTCCAAACATCTGGGGATGTGGTAAAATTAATCCTATCTCGCATCTATAGATGAAAACTTAAAATTGAATGCCCAAGTCAGGCTAAAAGTCTGAAGCAAAAATTCTGAAGTAAAACGAAGTGGACGTGCTGATGAATATCTGGTCCTGAAGTGCATGCATTTCACAAATAAAACACTTGAAATTCACATGAAGTGCCAGTCTTGTGCTCGGTAAGTACCTAGGTGGAAGATTATATACCAGCCTGTAATGCAGCAGGCAAATAACCAACCAATATGTAGCAAACCATATGGGGAGAATTAGATCGTAACGTGTAATAGTAAAAAACCCAATGAAATCTACAGAACTAAAAGTTTTTAAAATTTTTAAACCCACCCACAGAATGAAAAAGGAACAACAGTACTTAATGCTTAAAATGCCTCAGAGACTAAAGCATGTTTGGAAGCATTTTGGAACTTGGCAGTTTCAGCTAAACCCATACGAGCAGAAGTGAAAAATTTGATATCGTGCTTTTATGTCTATGAGTAGGCAAGGAAGATGCACGAAAAACAGAGACCTCACAGTACAGATAGTCTTAAAAATGACAGCAGAAGTATAGCAGCTTTAAAAAAAAAGTTTAGAAAATTAAAATTGGATTGCAAATGGTATTGGAAAAGCATGAAGCAGAATTAAGTTAGTTCAAGAAATAATGATTTCTTGACATTGTCTCTTTTCCATTTGCCAATTAAGATATGTTTTCCAATAAATACTTCTGACTCTTACCTTTCATAGCTTTGCAGTATTCAATGAGCAAAACTCTCTTTCTTAATGCTTAATTGGCTACTCCAAAACAAGCATTTGTGTCTGAATAATTTATACAAATACAAATGACAGTCAAGGCAGCTTATGCAAATTTTCACAGATTTGAACTAAACTGCAATTTCTCTTAGTTCATTCAATTAGCACTTCTCTCTTATTTCTGCTTAGAAATACAGTAAAAGATGTTTTTAACCACAAAGCTTCACTATTAATTTAAACTAATGGCACTGCTCCTGCATGATATAATTAGCAGGAATTATAGACAAAAAAGGAAATTACTTAAATGTTTTTTCATTATTTTGTACATTATTTTTCCACTTGATTACACACTTTAGTCTGTGTTTCACTTCGAAACAATACTTACACAAATATCTGGGATATGAAAGATGAAAGATGCTGATTCATATTGTGCAGTTGGAAAATACATTTTGAGCCAAATCATCTGGACCCTGAAGCAATGCCATCCTTCAAAAAACTCCAAGAATATCAGAGAATTATAAGGACTTCTTTCTGGACTTTCAGGTCAGTCTCAACTGTTATCAATGTGCTATGATTGAAAAGAGTTCAAAGACGCAGAACTCAGTTTTAGATACATCTTATTGCATATTTACGTGTTATTGCTCATCTGCTGTTATACATGACTTGTAAAAAGAAGGAATTGTCTCAGGTATCAAAAAAATCACAGCAGACAGAAATGGCCAAATTACCAGAAAACAAACGTACAATTCTTAGATTGCAAAACTTGACATATCTGGTATGTCAGCAACACATAGTACAGTGTCAAAGTGCCACTTCCAGTTCAAAGACACGTCCTTGACTGAGCATGATTTGAAATGTATATACTTAAGTGGAAACAGAATCTGTAGAAATTTCTATTCTGTAGAATCTGTAAACATTCCTATCCCAAATGCAGTCCTTCTCAAGCAAACAAATTGGAGCAGTCTAACCGTGCAGGTTCACATTCTTCAAATACATTTGAAAATTTTTCTCGATGATAGTTAAGTGGTTGTGTTGATACAAGCTCCAGTTGGCACAGATTGAGCTAAAAAGACTAACAGAGGTTTTCATGCAGCCATTACTGTTTCAGTTTTCTTTGTTGGTTTTGGCTTCTATTCATAACATATCTGCAGAGTTCTCAGAAAAGGATTCTATCTGACTAGAAGTGTCTCTGTGGAGAGAGATAGCAGTGAGACAACTTCCGCCATCACCTACTGGCAATAGCATGAAATGTTGATGAAGGTAATTTCAGCTGAATGATGGATGCTGTCTTACGCTATCAAGTCCAAAAGCTAAACTAGAAGATTTGGAAGTTATCAAAACCAGCAGGACATATGTTGCAGTCTGATTTAGATTTGTTGACGCTTCGGGCACTGCTTCCTTTCCTTACAACAAACTTTTCCACAACGATCCTTTTGTACTAAGTCTTCCCAGTCAAACAGACATTTCATAGATAACCAGAGTTAATATAGGACTAAATGAAAGAAGCACTGAGAAGTACTTTTGTTGTCATAGACTCAGAGAATTGTTTTGGTTGGAAGAGACCTTTAAGATCATCAAGTCCAACCCTTAACCAAGACTGCCAACTCACCACTAAATCAATTTCATCCCTCAGCACCACATCTATATGTCCTTTAAACACCTCCATGGATGGTGACGCCCCCACTTCCCTTGCAGCCCGTTCCAGTGCTTCACAATGTTTTCAGTAAAGGAATTTTTCCTGGTGTCCAGCCTAAACCTTCCTTGGCACAACTTGAGGCCATTTTCTCATGCCCTGTAGCTTGTTACTTGGAAGAAGAGACAGACGCTTACCTCAGTACAACCACATTTCAGGTAGTTGTAGAGCGTGATAGAGTCTCTCCTGATCCTCCTTGTCTTCAGGCTAAACAACCTCAGTTCCCTCAGCTGCTCCTCATAAGATATGCGCTCTAGACCCTTCACCAACTTTGTTGCCCTTCTCTGGACATGCTCCAGCACCTCAATGCCCTTCTGGTAGCGAGGGGACCAAAACTGAATGCAATATTTAGGTGTGGCCTCACCAGTGGTGAGTACAGGGGAACAATCACTTCCCTAGTCCGGCTCACCACACAAATTCTCATACAAACCAGGATGCCATTGGCCGTCTTGGCTACCTGGGCACACTGCTGACTCCTATTCAACTGGCTGTTGACCAACAACCCCAGGTCCTTTTCCACTGGGCAGCTTTCCAACCACTCTTCCCCAAGCCTGTAGCTTTGCGAAAGCTGCTGGAATGTTTCCTCTCTGCTGTATTGTATTTCCAACAGACATCTTGTAAGTTGAAGTGAAGACACCATCTCAGGATTGCAGCCCATGATTTCTCGCAATTATTTTACTGTTCAGGCCATTATTTATTCAGCATGGTTCACCATAAATTATATTCCTTTATTCAATACTAAACATTTGAAAAAAAAAATTGTAATTGATGATGGGAACATTATGCAAATCTCATCAATGTGTTACAGTCCTTTGAAGAATTATTTTCTCTTTCTCCAGAGTACTGATTACAGCTAGAGCCACATTTATTTAAATACAGAGCTATACTTTTTTCCTATTAGGCTTCTTGCTGTCTAATACCACATTAGACAAAACCCAAGAGCAATAAACCTTTTGATTTCCCGATCCAGTTCTTTAATAGTTCTGATGCAATGTGCCAGCTGCTTTGCCATCCGAAGAGTACAAATACACCCCTGCTCTACGAGTAAGTGTTTTGTCTGCTATCTGCAACATGGATCACCAGCAGGTACCATTTTCTAGCCTCAATTCAGTGGCTAAACAAATGTTCCTGAAATATTAGTGACAGCTGTAAGACCCATTCACTTGTTTCAGTGTCAATCCTATTAAGTCAATGACTTTTTGAAGAGAAACAGTACTTGCGTACCGTTCATACAGTGATCTCAAAGGAGTTTATTAATCTTCCTTGTGATCAGAAATACAATTTTATTAGTGACTTGATTTTATCTTGGCATAATTTAAATTTTCATTTCCATTTCAGGAAATTTTCAAAATGCAAAATAACTGAGTTTTACTTATGTAAACAGAGTAAGTCTGACCTTTTACAAACACATTTATTTAATAAATCTATTCAAAATCACAAGGGTGTACACTAAGTATTAATTAGCTTGCAGCTTGGTTCTCTTAATAACACTGAGCTAGAGAAGATAGCACTCCATAGCTCTTTATAACCCTGATGAAATACTGAGGCTCAACCAATACAAGACAGTCAATTAGTCAAAAGCACAAAACATTATTTAGATTGGCAAAGGAAGGTGGGGGAGAGAGAAATGAGAAAGAGAGGATACTGCTTCAGAGAAGCTGTCTCAGCCAGAGTGGAAACCCATCTGCGTGACCAAAAATGCAGCAATAGACTAGTTTGTGCATAGGATGTAAAGATCAACGGAAAAAAGAATGGACAGGTCTTCCTAGCAATTTGGTTTCCCTCCATCATACTCAGTTTTATACAGGTGGGAGGAGGAGATGGAAGAAAAAGGACCTTTATTTATGACTAAAGAGGCTAGTATAATTCATTATAAATCTTTGTAGGTTTTTCAACATTTATAAATGAAATAAATATTAAAAAAGAGACAGATTTTTTTAAATTTCTCTCTCTTTTTTTTTTTTTTAATCTTAACTCCATTTACCCTTAGGAAGTACTGCTGAAAGTCGTAGCTGTCCAGCAACACTCTCTCTTGTGCTTTACCTCAGAAGTGCTACATTTTGTGTCCATAGCTTAACAAAGACTTCAGTTCTTCCTACAGCTCTTGTGCCAGGTAGCTGTATTCTTCTATCAGTTTTAATTATAGTAATTCCACTCTTGCATTCAAAGGTTAAGCACCTCACAAATGCTCATAATGCCACATTACTTGCTGCTTCTCTACCAAGGGAATCAAGTGATTGTGAAATAGATGGGAGTAAAATAGTAGTACTGAAATCTTAACTACTTAATTATAGATTCTTTTTTTTAACGTGTTTAGAACTTGGAAGTAAGCTAATACTTCCACGAGTACACTACCGAATCACAGAATCGTTTTGGTTGGAAGAGACCTTTAAAAACAAGTCCAACCTAGCAATGTCAGGTCACCACTAAACCACAACCCTCAGCACTACATCTATATATCTTTTAAACACCTCCAGGAACGGTGACTCTAGCACTTCCCTGGGCAGCCTGTTCCAAGAGTTCACAACCCTTTTGGTGAAGAAATTTTTCCTAATATCCAACCTGTCCCTGGCACAACTTGAAGGCTGTTTCCTCTCATCCTATCGGTTGGTACTTGGGATTAGAGACTGAGCCCCACCTCTCTACAACCTCCTTTCAGGTAGTTGTAGAGAGTGATAAGGTCTCCCTGAAGCCTCCTTTTCTCCAGACTAAACACCCCCAGTTCCCTCACCTGCTCCTCAGAGGACTTGGGCTCTACACCCTAATTCAGAAATTATGTAACATTTTTATGCATACGTTTGACAAAGGGACCATGATGTGTTACTACATTTTTAAAAATCTTTCTCTGAAATCTTGCTATCCTTTACAAAAGCACAGTAAAGGTCCCAAAGGGTGCAAATTAAAATGGCAAATAGGAGTTTTAAAGCATGCGAGTTTTATTATTTGCATGTAAAAGACTGGAGTTCGAAAGTATACTGTAACTTCCTTCTTAATGAGGAATGCTGCCAGATTCATTCAGTGATGAAATAATTGCATTTCTAAGACCATCTGGAAACAGTGAGGTTGAATCGTACATGCCACAGAATTGTAAACTTATAATTTGCTGATTTTATGTAGCTTTATTTTTATGCAGTGCTGGGATACAGAATACTTTTGGCAAATTAGCACCTGGAGAAATAAAATTAAACACAGATATTTTTACCTAAGCAAGGTGAAAAACACTTTTTAATTATTTGTCTCACTATCATGATAACATGGCTGCTGTTCTACTATGACCAAATCCTCAGAAAATGGCTCATAAAAACTCCATAGGGTAACTGAAAGAATAGGAACACTGTGCATAGCAGAACGACCTCCTGCACTCTGTCAGAAATGAGCATTCTCTCTATTGTTTATGTCTTCTCCCTCTCTGTTACTGCTCACCTAGATAAATTACTAATAAATTAGACAAATTAGGTAAGTTACTGCTCACCTAGCAAATTTTCTAAAATACGTGGTAAGTCCTAGCTAATAGAAAGCAACAACACTAAACCCATTAATACATGCTGCCCTGTAAAAGAGCTTGTTCACCTCTTTCAGTTCCTTCTTCAGCTCTTTGATGCATGCATCTGTTCTGCAGCTCTCTAGTCACCATAACAGGTATTTGCTGTTCACATAACAGATGACTAAAAAACTCATTTGGGACTGAATAAGGCAAAGACAAGGGAACTCTGTGAGAACTATCAAGATGAAGTTAAGACAGTAACATCTTCAGAAGCTTCATATCCTTTTTTTTTTCTTCTAGTCCTAAAAATACATTAAAATGCTTTAAACAGAAACTTAATGAATGCTTCATGGTTAGAGAGTTGCTTCATCAAATGTTACAGTTTCCGGAACAGCTGTATCTCAAAACTGCATTGTATTTGAAAATTACTTATAAATGCCTTCAAATGTACAAGTCTGCTTTGGCTGTTCCCAAATGCAAGTGTCCTAATAATGGGGAATGGAAGTGGTAACTCTGGGATCATTTCAGCAAGCTCCCTGTCAAAAATACTTAGGGCCGATGGATTCTATCCATGTCCATGTGTAACTGGAGGTAGCCTCTTAGCCTGGAGTACATTGAAACCTTACGTTAGTCAAGATACCATTCCTTTATTCCATGCATCAAATTACCAATTTAAATAAATAATGGCAACAGCAACATATTGGGAAGACTATACACCTAATCACAAACTAAATAAATCACATATCATATGTAGAAACAAGTCTTAGAAAAGTTGATAGGCAAATCCTGCTACATTTCTTTTCTTATGTCCAAGGATAATTTAGGTTTATGTTGGAAATCAGCTAGAGTAGGAAAAGTACAATATGCTAAAGGGAGGCTCAGTGGGTATCGATAAGGATGGATCTCCCTAAGTTATTTCACAGCATAGCCCTGCCAAGTTTCTAGAGAAATCATAGAAACATACGGTTGGAAGAGACCTTTAGGATCATCAAGTCCAAACATTCACCTTGCACTGCCAGGGTCCCTAAACCATGTCCCTCGGCACCACATCTACACGTCTTTTAAACACCTCCAGGAATGGGGACACCACCACCTCCCTGGGCAGCCTGTTCCAGTGCTTCACTACCTGATCTGTAAAGAAGTTCTTCCTGATATCTTACCTAGATCTCCCTGGTGCAATTTAAGGCTGTTTCCTCTTATCCTGTCACTTGTCATATGGGAGAAGAGAGCGACCGCCACCTCTCTACAATCACATTTCAAGCAGTTGTAGAGTGTGATGAAATCTCTCCTGATCCTCCTTGTCTTCAGGCTAAACAACCTCAGTTCCCTCAGCTGTTCCTCATAAGACTTGCTCTCCAGACCCATCACCAGTTTCGTTGCCCTTCTCTGGATATGCTCCAGCCCCTCAATGTCCTTCTCGAAGTGAGGAGCCCAAAACCAAACACAGTATTCTAGGTGTGGCCTCACCAGTGGTGAGTACAGGGGAACAATCACTTCCCTAGTCCTTCCGGTCACGCAAATTGCTGATACAAGCCAGGATGCCATTGGCCTTCCTGGCTGCCTGGGCACATGGCAGGATCCTATTCAATCAGCTGTCGACCAACACCCCCAGGATCCTTTTCCGCTGGGCACTTTTCCAGCCACTCTTCCACAAGCCTGTAGCCTTACATAGGGTTGCTGTGACCAGGCACTTAGACTTGTTGAGCCTCATAACGTTGGCCTTGGCCCATCGATCCAGTCTGTCCAGATCCCTCTGCAGAGCCTCCTGACATTCAGGCAGATCAACACTACCTCCCAACTTAGTGTCGTCTGCAAACTTGCTGAGGGTGCACTCAATCCCCTCACCCAGGTCATTGACAGAGATGTTAAAGATGACAGGCCCTAATACTGAGCCCTAGGGGACATCACTGCTGACTGGTCGCCATCATTTTCCCCTTCCTCTCTCTTTAGTTTTCATGAACAGAGAGCATCTGGAATAGGGAAGTGGTAATGTCAAGGTTGTGGAAATATGTACCTTAATTTTATTCCCTTTACATGTTTTGATTAATTAAGCTCGCTAAAAACATATATATGAGAAGGAAAGCCACTTTAACTCTAGGTTAGTCAATTGCATATTTTAATTTTTTACTTTAAAAAGTAGTATTTAATAGCTACTTGGGTGAGATCAGGGAAAGCACCAGCACGAGCCTTTTCAGAAAGTCACTGAAACAGATTTGCTGTGCTTTGCTGCTGCTCTTCCTTTTCTTTCCTCTCTGACATCTTCGAGAGACTTGTCATCTCCCTGGAAGCATAGCAGCTGCTTTGTTCTGTTATTCTATTTCATTTTTCTTTAGGTTTTCCATGACAAAACATACAGACCCACAAAAATGCACACTCTAAGTGTTCAATATAATTTTTACAGAGATTGGTTTCTTATTTGCACTGCACTGCATCTGCATTACTTGAACACATGGCAATTCCTGGAAATAGAGCAGGATGCTGAGGTGATTTGAGACACTAGTGGCAAGTTTCTGTGCAATACCACACAGATTTTAAAACTTGCATTTATACAGTAAGATGTAATTCCAGTTAAGTCTCTGTACAGTAATGCACATAGGTTATTTCAGAAAGCGTGTACATTTTTATCATCTCCTTTTTTCGTTTTGGTAACTGTTAATTTTTAAAATTCTCTTTAGTAGCATCCACCTGTTCTTCCAATGTGTCAAAAAAAAAAAAAAAAAAAAAAAAAAAAAAAAAAAAAAAAAAAGAACGGAAGGAACAGATTGCTTTTGTTAGGGTGAGGCAGTAAGGAATAAGGGATACAGAAGCACAATTTCATTTAGATGAAAATAACTTATGACATCACTTTTAAACTACCAACACAAGTAATTTACTAAAATGAAGACATGTAAAAGCAAATTTGGAAAGTACCAAGCAAAAGAGAGAGCCATACAGCTGAATAAAAAAATTAAACAGTTCCATGATAGTCAAAGGAATCAGAGACTCTTCAAACAAAATTGCAGTACAAAGGGTTAAGTATTCAAGTGAATGATGCAAATCATTGCTGAAAGTACTATGAATATTCTTCTTGGCAGTATTAAGACAAATCAACAAGAAATGAAATATGCACAGTCTCTCTATGTAGAAAAATATTTGTCTTTTCCTTCATTTAACTGGTCAATCTCTCATTTGAGACTTGTCATATTTCAATTAAACTGTTCTTTTCGATTTTGTAACATATTCTCCGTTGGGTGAAAGAGCATGTTCAATATGAAAATCTAAAAAGCTTCTTGTAGGAAATACTGTAAAAGTTCAAGGAATAATCTGAAGATAAGCATCAGTGTTAGGTCAGAAAAGTGTGCATGTCTGCAAGGGTATCTATACATTTTAATGTAGCAACTACCTAGGCCATCCAGCAAAACAACAAGCATTTCTCTTGAACTTGGATCTGTATTACTCATTATTTCTGGCATGAATCTTAAGGTATTAAACCCTCTACAGATATTAAAGGAAAATTTTATTTTTACTTTCTCTAAATGTCGCAAAAGGAATTCAAAACGACTGTGCAGAGAACTTTAATACTCAAGAAACTAACACAAAACTGATGATTGAACAAGGGATGAATGAAAATAAAATTTCAACATCTCAAAGAAGATAAGCAATTTTCAGATTTATTCCTTGTGTCTCGATGAATCAGCCTACGGAAGCATAAGTTCATCACTCCCTGCCAGACAAGCCAATAACACACTATATAATATTACAATAAATATCAAGTTACCAAAAAAAGTGGCAAAGATACTTGATGACTACAAGCAAAAAGCAGTTCAAATTCTGAAAATCTAAACCAATCCCCACTGAATAGATTCTCTGTTTTAACAGACATTGCATATTTAGTGATTTCCTTCTGTGACACTACCTACATAAAAAAAAAAAAAACCACCACATTTCTAAGTACTTTCCTGGGCCAGTGAACAAAATTCTATTTAGATTAACATTTGTCTAATCTAAATGTGTGTGAAACAAACTAACTTACTATAAAAATATGAGCAAGATATAGTAAGAAAAAAAATGTATTGTAGCATTTCCTATACCTAGACCTACATTTCTGCCTCTTCTACCTAACAGAAATAAACCATTTATTATCTTGAATTAATTTAATTCAAACTTACATCCAGACTAATCACAGAATCATAAAGCAGCCCAAGTTGTGAGAGTTCTCAAAAGATCATCTGGCCCAGCCTCTCATGGGAAAGGGAGCCTAGATGAGACCATCTAGCCCCCTGTTTAATTGCCTCTTGAAAAGCTCCAGTGATGAAAATCATCACGCTATCTACATTTTGCTTTCAGTGGAAACAAACAGATGTTTCTAGTGCATTTCATTGCTGGGCAGTGCTTACCCCGGGGACTCACTAAAAACACATAGCAGGAAGTATTCTCAGGAGCAGCCTTTAGCAGGGATTTCCCTGGGTTTCCCACAAATGCTGTTGCAGAGAGTGCTGCAGACAAGAGGGCTGCTCACAGAAGACAGTATGTAGAAGAAAGATGAACCTGATAACCTGTTTGTCCTGCTATCTGTACAGATCAGTGGTGAGAATTTACTGTCTCTGTGGTGTGTAAGATAAAAGTTAGCAAAGCAGACATTTTTGCTTAAAAAACAATCTTGATAAACACATAAGAGAGTTCCTGCACATCTGTATACGTGTGCAGTAGCAATCTGTGGGATTTCTGTTGCTATCCCCAATCTTGCAAAGACTAGCCCGTGGAACTCACCTGATGGTGGAATGGACACCTAGGAGAAAATGAAAAGACCCTCTACAAGGTAATGGTGATTATTTTTTTTTCCAATGCATAATAACTAAAAAAATCTCTTGATAATATTATCTTGATCTTGTTTTGCAGCATATTGTTCTGTTAAAGCTCTGTTGCAAAATCGTTTACCAGGTTCACTTACAAATCCACTACAGAATTTTCTCTTAAGATTTTCGTCACGTAAAAGGTATTAAATTCACCACTGCTATGTTACGTGAAAAATAAATAAGGAGTTTTAAATGACGCTCTGTAGAATATGCTCTACTTTCCACATTACTTAGGTATATAAAACTCTGGACCATTTGGGAATATGTCTTTTCAGTTAGTGTAGTTTAAATAAAAAGTATCTATCTAACGATATGACTTCATCAGAACTTGCTAAGCAGTATACACACACACTCAGAGATGTCTGTAGATTTAGAGCTGGAAGCGATTTCAGAAAAAAGAAATATTAATTCTGCTTTGGGACTGTCTGGAAATCCAAAGACAGTATTAAGCTACTAACTTTTTAAGAGAAAAATAAGTTGTTTTTTTTTTAAATGTAGTAGAATGACATACATAGAACACAATTTTAAGAATGCAATATTTATGTAAAATTACCATTCTATATAATGTGACCGAACAATAATTGTTCTCTCATTTTCTAAAAGGAGCATTCTTTTTTTCCCCTAGGGATATGTGATGATTTAGTACTTTTTAATGAAAATAAAGATACTAACTGAAATGACACTGAACTACATATCTTTGGATTTTGGTAAACAAACCGTGCTCCGTATTATCATGCAGTTTTGGCCCAGATAATAGCAATAAAAATGTGGAAGGACATCTGGATTTTACAAGACAACTAAGACAACTAAGCTCAGATGAATTAATGATTAACCAATAAAATCTTTCTTGTCAATGTGTTTGTAGAACCCAAGTTCTGCCAGTGCAAGTCCAAGAATGAATTTTATTTGAGCAAACACAAGGTACAGAATATAAAACATGGGAATATATGAAAGATTCAGTTTTACATTGTTTCTTTAAGCATTATAGAGAATGTGAATACGATTTTGAGATTTTTTTTCCTACTTGAAGAGTTCTACACTTACTGTGACGGACAAGAATCCCAACCACACCTAAATGTTCAAATCCCATTTTTCAACTGAGTTAACAAATTCTTAATAGCAGGGAAAGTTAGAGAAAAACAGCAAAGATAGAACAAAGTCAAGAACATAATGTAATGGGCACTTAGGAAATATTCTCCTAGCCTTCCACAAGTAGCAACCTAGAAGTCCCTGAGGCTTCTATGCATTTAGCAAGCCTTACTGGACTTCTCTTCAGCCTGTCCTTGAATTCATGTGAACCTTCAGTGTTTGCAGCAGCTCAGGATGTGGAAACTGATCTAGCATCTGTTCCCCTAGCTCCTCATGCTTGTTTTGAGTCTCAGTCTTGTCTTCATTTGATACCTCTTAGTTCTGGTTTCTCTGCTGGATGAGACAGTGAACAATCTGTCCTTTACTATTCCTTTCATAGCACTCAGTTTACAGGCCTCCACAATGTCTCATCTCAATTAACTCTTCCAGGGCAAAGCTCTATCTGTTCTCTAGCTAGTCATGTTTAGAAGCTATCTATCTCACATCTCTGATCATGCTGCCAGATGTCCTGTTGCCTTCGCTGAACCTTTTCCTTTTACACTCTTTGAAGTGAGGGGATCAGAAATGGTGTCAGTACTGAAGATACAAAGCCACCTTGCATGCATACAAGTTCTTTTTTTCAGTTCTCTTTTCCACTCCTTTCCTAAAAAAACCCTCCAACAATTGATTAGCTTCCCTGAATTCTTAAATTCTGAAATTTTATTTCCCAGCTGCAGTGGTCAGTTCGGAGCCCATCATATTGCATGTGAAGTCAGGACTGTACCACTTTTCAGATACACAGATTTCACCTTCTGCTGTATTATTACTGAATCACTGAATCCTCCTGCTGGTCCTCACAGCTCTCCCTTTGTCCTTGCCAACCTGAATAATTTTGTTGAATCAGCAAACTCTCACCCTATGTTTCATCTATTTTCACAGTTTATTGTGTATATCTTGAAAACTGAAGTCTCAGCCAAGTGGACTCTGTGAGGGTATCCCTTCACTGTGAATTTCAACCAAATTACTCTTTCTCTCTGCTTCTCCCTCTCTCCTCAGGAGAACTGACTGTTCCTTTTGTGTTGTACAGGGTGATAACCTGATTACCCACCAGGGAAACGAAACTAATTTTCCTCTCAGATGAGGAATACAGAAATTATACTAATCTTCAAATTAACATTTTCTGTATTCACAGTCTCCTCACACCAATACTCTACTTCTAAAAGTAAACTTATTTTTCAAGGAAAATAAATTACTTTTAACTCTCCACAGTCTACTTTATTACCTACTGTAAAAGTGAGATTTTCCACAGTCCTGATTTCAAGTTATTTATCTATACGCTTAGCCAGAACCAAGGTATGATAGTAGTAGCTTGAAGATTTGTGGAGAAAAGCAAATCCTAGTAACTAGAAGTGAAAAACCAGAAAGCCAGTTTGTTGTGAAATCGTTGCTGACAGACCAGCTAGTTGTTTGTCTTGCAGAGAAGTAATTACCTTTTAACCTTGCTGGAAGTTCAAGGGCCAAGAAACAAAACTACGTTTTTGGTACAGCCAGGATCAGCTATCTCCATAAACATTTCCAGAGTGACAGTTGTGAGGACAGTAGGTAGCAGGCAGAACATATTGGCCTCCTTTCCTACAATTCCCAGATCTTGTAGCCTTCTATCTCATGTATTCACCCCAGTGGGGCTTAAGTCTTTAACACCTGTGAGTCAAACTGACAAACAATTACATGTAATCTTCCATTCAGTAAAATGCAGGTTATCCAAGATTGTGCCTATACAGTGCAGATCCTTACATGCTCCAAGGTGAACCAGAAGATATTCTAAAATGGTAGAAATTAAGAACAAAAGGGGGAAAAGTCTAAACACTAGGGAAAACAGACATACCATTATGAAACAAAACAAAATAAAAAAGCCAGAGAAAATTATTGAAAACATTTGTTCGAGCTACAATTAAAAAAAATTAAAATAATCAAGACACCTAGTGGTGGTAATTCAGTGTATCTACCTTTGCCAGCAACATCCCTTTTAGCAGACTGTGTTGGGCTGACCTCACGCAGCAACTAAGAATCCACACAGCCATCCACTCACTCGCCCCACCATCAGGACAGGGGAGACAATAGTCAGAACAAAAGCAACAGAACCTTTGTGACAAGGACAATTTAAGAAATGAAGCAAAGACAAAGACAAAAACACTACAAACAAATATATATTAAATACAAAGGAAAACAGTGAGATATTGAGGGTTTTGGGAAGGCGAGGGTTAAACCGAAAGCAAACACGGACCGCGGCAGTGATCCAAGTTGGCGGCGGCCACGAGGTCTCCCGCGTGAGCAGCACACAGAGACCCGCGCAGTTACGAATTACCGGCAGCGCGAGATAGAGCGGAATTGGCACAAAGTCCTACCAGTCTCTGTCCCGGAATGAAGCAAAGCGAAAACAAACGGCTCTCGGGCAGCGGGGCTCCGATGTGGCATGCCGAGGTGGCACAGCGGCTTTTCCGGCAAAAACAGCTCAGTCGGTTCTCGGGCACGGCTCCTCAGTTGCAACAAGGAGGGGGTTTTCTGCTCCCCCCACGGCACAGCTGTGGCGAACGCATTGGCGGCGGTGACAGGGCTCAGTGGCAGCAGCGACGGGGGTCTCCGGCGCGGCATGCAGGGATGGCTGGCTCCTGGACGAGCGGAGTGCGGCGCAGTGTCGCTCCGGCGATGCATGCGGCACGGCTCTGAGCGGCGC
>NW_010395794.1:0-15089 GCF_000710305.1 Buceros rhinoceros silvestris | reverse complement strand
GTCAAGTGCAAGGTCCTGCAGCTGAGTCAGGGCAATGCCCATTATCAGTATAGACTGGTGGATGAATGGATTGAGAGCAGCCCTGTGCAGAAGGGCTTGGGGGATGCTGGTGGATGAAAAATTAGACATGAGCCGGCAATGTGCGCTTGCAGCTCAGAAATCCGAAGGTATCCTGGGCTGTGTCAAAAGAAGCACAACTAGCAGGTTGAAGGAGGTGATTCACTCTCCCAGCCAGAGAACTGCATCTAGGTCTGGGGCCCTCAACACAAGAAGACATGGATTTGTCCGAGCAGGTCCAGAGTAGGACCATGGAAATCTGCCGTGAAGAAAGGCTGTGAGAGTTGGGGTTGTTCAGCCTAAGAAGAGAAGGTTCTGGCAAGATGTTGTTGCAGCCTTTCAGTTCTTCAAGGGTGCTTTTAAGTTAGATAGATGAAGGCATTTTAGAAAGGCTTGTAGTGACAGGACAAGGAGCAACATATTAAGGAAGAATTTTTTTATGATGGGGTTGATGAGAGGAACAGGTTGTCCAGAGAAGTTGTGGCTGCCCCATCACTGAAAGAGTTCAAGGTCAGCTTGGATGTGGCTTTGAGCAGGCTGATGTAGTGAAATAATTCCCTGGTAGGGGAGACAGGTCTAGATGATCATTAAAGATCCATTCCAACCCAGACCATTCTATTATTCTACAATTCCACGATTCTACAATTCTACAACTACACATCAAGGTGTTTATAGTTGAACAATGCTTTTTAAAAAAACCCATCTGCTATAAGGAGAATGGAATTATTTTATCCTTGTTAGAAGACCACAGGGTATGTATCAACCTATCATTTGACAGGAAATGAGGAAACAAAACAAAGTAATTCTCTGAGTTTTCAGAAATAATTCTGATTTTCATCAGAGTTCCCAAAAGCGTTCTGAAACATCAGGAGATATAGTCTTCCTTAACAGAGGTAGAGAAAGTTTAGTAAATGCAACAACCACTTCGATTTCCAAATTCCTTTTGTCCATCTGATCCAGATATTTCCAAACTGATGTGATAGAAGATACCAAAACCAGTACCAACTGTCTGTGCTGTCTCTTCAGGAAAAACTTCAGAGTTTAAACAAAATAGTTTTGTTTATAGTTATATAGTTACTGTGCTGGAAGTTCTGATGATAAAAGAATCTGGATGCAACCATAAAAAAAAAATTATTGCTGAGCTATAAAAGTTATATTTTTCTAAAATTAACAAAATAATTATTTCAGTATAAGTTATTTAAAAGAAACTGAGCCAGAAAAACAAAACAAAGAAAAACCACGAATGAAACCAAAACAAAAAAACCCTCACCAAATAACCCCCTCATAATACTGCGTATCATGCCTTTGTACAAGCTGACTGCTCTTAAGCACATGGGCACCACTGTTTTGTCTGTATGTGAGTGTTCTGGTAAAACTACTATTGTAGTTTTGTCAGTATACATAGATGCTTTTGATTATCAGACTTTAAGACTTTATTAATAACTTTCAAAAATTACACAGTGGCAGGGAAAGGCAAGGGCCATTATTACAGTATCATTTATTCAGTGGTAATAGCAAATGAAACACTGTCTTCAGTACCAACTGTGGCCTTCAAAGTTAAAGAAGCATTAATTCAAGAAAGGCTGAAGTGTCACAGCTTGGAAAATGGAAGGAAAAAATGAAGTAGTGTTCATTGAGAGTTTTTCATACAGAAAGACCTTTAGTAACTAAGCACCTCATGTTCTTTCTTTGAAAATGGAGAGATTCAACGGTGTACTATAATGCAACACACTTAAGTGTCTTTTTTTGGTAATAACGATTTTAAAATTAGCCATTCCAATGTAAGATTATATTTTTTCAATATATCCACATTAAGGGTTCCATAGACTGGAGGATGCAATTATTGAATCTACTACACATGGCAGATTTACAGGACATTTGTACAAAGATCTGCTAGAGGTTACCAGGGAGCATCTAAAAACTACACATAGTTTAGAAATTGAAACAAACATGAAATTAAAAACAAACAAGGAATCCCCAAACCAGATACGCCACGTTTTACAAAGATCTACTGTAATAAACAATTTCATTTAGAAAAGCAGCAGTAAAGAAATAAAAATATTTTTGGGATAACTCCTTATCTAACTAAAAAACCACCAATGGCTTTGTTTTGAAAAGACAACTGAAGGAAACTTAGGGTTTTAATTTTTTTAAATGACACCTTTTTATTTCTGCACCTGGGCATTGTCAACAAGATGGGGAACATTAGCCCAGCAGAATATAGCTAAAATTCAGTATCCTAATAAATATTAAAAGCTGATTGCTATCAGCTGTCTCATGTTGCCTTTTTTTCCCTTATTCTTTTTAAAAGGGCTTCTGTGGCATCGTCTTAGTATACTAGATTAGTTTGCAAGCATTCACTTTACATTCATTAATAATTTGGTGTTAATGTTATACATACATACAGTTGATGATATACATACATGAAAGAATAAGACATAAATAAGTCTAAATAAATGAATTTTGTAATGATAATAGTCAGGCAAATGCTAACACACTTCTTTGTAGATCACTGCTCTCTCCTAGTCCAGAGCAATTGCATTTTCTGGAGGTGTTTTCCACTTTTAATTTAGGAAATGTCCTGAAGTTCTCAGGTACAATTTGTCCTGAGGAACATTTCCCAGAAACTAGGGAAATCAGTGTTTCCAAAAAGTGTTGAGAAGTCCAGATCAGCATTTTGCAGCAATTCATTTATATCTCCACTGTGCACAAAATTACTTTAGCCAGACCATAGCTGTTCCTATTCCTTTACTGTCTATCTGTATTTTATGGTTCCGTAAGTGAAGATAAATAGATGCAGAAACACAAAACCAACTCTTTTTTCTTTTATTTTTTTTTTTATTTCATAGAAGAGATTCGTTAAATGCAGCATTAATAGAGAAAATGATGTATTATAGTATTCTATATCTCAAGACAGGGTGAAGGAAATCACTTATGTGTGCCTTCATCATCATCCTGTCCTCTTCCATCACAACTAAAGATGTTTTTTCAGCAATGCTTCTGAGCGCAGCCCTAGCGTCATACAGCACTCCTGCTAAAATGCAAAAAAAAAAAGAAAAAAGAAAGAAAGTAAAAGAAAATCACAACTGAACAGGTTACAGGTTATTCAGTTTCCAATTAAAGGGCAGTAAGCCCCTGGAATTTTTTTATAACCATAATTATAACAATCAAAAAGGAGAAAAGCATATACTAAAGACAGAATCTATGATTTTATGTTCTCCTTTTGGAGAATTTAGCAATATCAGAACTTCTATTGAGTTTTAGGTGAGGAGAATATGAAGTTTTCCATTACGTTGTTAAAAACTCTTAAGAAATAAACTGGAATTATAACAATGCAGATGAAAAATAAAAAGAGAAGTATCTTGGGCTAAGAATTTTTTTGAAGAGTTTGTGGCTTTCTTAGAAAATATTCTAGCCTTTGAAATTTTCTGGTAATAAAAATACCTTTTCCTGAAATCAGTTTTCATTTAAAGCCTCCCACATTTTCCACCCTTAAATATGTCTGCAGTTTCAAAATTTTACTTCCATTTTCTGTCGCTTTTTTCAACTTTCCACCTCCTCATTTGCAGATATGACTGAAAGGATAATGCTCTCTGTTTTTATCTTATGTTACTCTATTTTCTACTAGCTGATAATATGCTTCAGAAGTGTTGGAAGTAACAAAACAAAACAAATTAAGCAGAAGCCAGTATGCTCTTTTTAAGTATTTGAAAGTCGAAAAATAGGATAGCAGATAAAAAATTAATCATAAAATAATAATTAAAAATCCCCACTCTTGCAGTATTTTATATTAATAGAAACAAACCTTTATTAAAAACTTTTGAAGAAAAATGTTTTCTTCTCCATAAATACTAAATTATTCCTAGCTGCCTACATTGCCTCCCATGGTTTAAGAAACTACTGGCTGCAGATTTTTGAAAGACCCCAGATCAGAGAATGACTGTGAACAAAGACTGCCTGGCTGATTTTCAGACACTTGCCTGCAGCTAATGCATCTCCTTTACAATTTCCTTCCTTCTTACTTTCTTGGTTTTGGTTTCATTTTTCATTTTGTTTTGTTTTGTTTTGTTTTTTCAAAAAATTTTTGTTATTTAAAAAATATTTCTGTATTTAGGAGTCTGGTAGCATAGATCTTGCTACAGATTTTTTTTTTTTTTACATTTGCCTTGCTCTGCTACAGAGGTGTTACTATCAACTATTAACTACTTACACCACCTCAAGGCATCTTTTATTCCAGAAAACCATTGTGTTTGTGAACCCACAAACATGAAGGCCCTTAAACCACACAGAACGGACTTTTGACCTTGAGTTTTACATCACTATTTTCAGTGGAAGCCTATCATGTTGTGCTGAGAAAAAAAACAACCAGCTTTTTAACCTACACACATTTTTCACATTAATTGATCCTTCAAGTCTAAGGCATATCAAGTGCAAACAAAAGGAATGAGGAAGACCCCCAAGTAAGATAGTTAGTCTGATTTTAGACACTGGTGAGTTTTTACTTCTTACTAGTACTGAACTTATTCAAGGTACATATGCAATATTACATAAACTAAGACAATACAGGTTTTATCATCACTAATTAAGTAACTTTCAAAGTTGAATAAGGGATACAATTTCTGAAGTCCTGTTACCAACATCGTTAATAACCATAAGTTCCATGTTCCTCTCTAGCTGTGTTTTCACAGAGGTTTTTAGTATAATGGCTGTAGGCGTGTGTTCATGACTGTTACAGCTTGAGGAGATAAGCACTTTCCCACCAAACGGAGATGGAGAGAAGGAGCAGAGAAATCTGCGATGTTTGCATCCTTATGTTTAACTTCTCCTCCTCCTGGAGGGGAACATCCAGAGGAAATGATGGTAAGTTGTAAGGTGATGCCCCGGATGGGTAGAACATCAACAGAAATTTCGTTTCCACTCTGCTTTTCTATCACCACCAGTAACACAGCTCTTTACCCCCCTGGTTTGTTCAGAAGAGCAGTTTGAATTGTATATATAGCTAACTGCACCTTTACTGGTGAGTATGCTTGTAATGCAGATGCTCCCTCTCCAAACTTCTGTTCCCAGATAAAGAGCATAGAGAGTAAAACTGTCAGGGTTTCAACAAGCTCAGATTCCATTGCTTTTTAACTCCTCTGGCTGGAATTCAGAGATCCTGATTTAACACATGTAGCTAGGACTGAAAGGATAATGCTCTCTGTTTTTATCTTATGTTACCCCATTTTCTACTAGCTGATAATGAACTGCCTTTATAGCAAATGCAGCCGTTAGAGGAATTCTGCTATAGGTGAACACTAATTTTTTAATATCATCCAGACAGCGACATGGATATCATCCAGAGAGAGACAATGATATTTAAAAGAACACTTGGTCCTTACTTACTGATCCCTCAAATATAAGAATTTGGTCTAATACTGTAATTTCGGATGTGTAGATAAAAGGAATAAGATAATTTTGTTCTGTCTTACTGTAACATAAAACTGGCAGACAAGTTCTGTGATTACTCAGGGATTGCATTTCCTGTAGCTGTTTGAAACCTCCACAGATGCCTTACTGCATATATGAATGAGGTAAGAATGGTACTTACTTACTTTGAAACCTTGCCAATGGTGCTGTTATTGTCAGTTCATAATCAAACTCATCTTCATGCAGAATATAACACCGATCATTTTAATCTATACTTCTAATAATCTTAACATAATTTTAACTGCTAAAATCTAGTTAATAAAACTGATGACCTACTGTGACGTTTGTTTTTGAAATCTGGTGGCCTTATGCCTCTAGTAATTGCCCAGAAATTCCTTCTTTTTTTCCTACCTCCCAGGAAACAGCTTTTAGGAACTGTTGTTTAGATGCAATAGCATCTGAAATCTAACATGATAAAAACAATAAATGAACTGATTTCTGCCTTAGGATAAAGTCATTTTTTTTTCCATGTTAGAATTCAAAACAGATAAAGGAATCACAATTCAAGATTTCTTTTCCATAGACAGCATCATATGTTATGTTATGCAAAGTGCCTCCTTCATCAAATATATACATATATATGTAATTATTTATACATTTGCATGGACACAGAGTTTGTAGAGTTATAGTGAAATGTTGTAGAGACTTCTACATTCTCTATTTAACACTTCTGCTTTTCTTTATTTAAATGCTTTCAAACATAGCTAAGAGATAATTTTTTTATGACCAACGGCTACTTTTAAAGAAAATACAGCTCAGAATTATTAAAGGAATTGTTCTGATTCAGGAAAACAGCTAAGGAAGAGTTCCACTTTTACCTGGTGGTTAAATTATATGTTCCTAATTGCAATGGTCATCAAAACTGTGCCAAAGACAATCCTATTAATAACTGTAACCAAAATCTATGATTTCTCTACCCCTTTTTTTCAACATAGGCCTGCTTCTTAAATTTAGGTTTTGCACAGAGTGGAAATACTGCTTTGCAAATTTTGTTAAATTCCTGAGAATAATAACTTACAGAGAGGAACTTAGAAAGATCATTGGTATTTAAATTAAAGGATTGGCCCTGAAGGCAGAATATAAAAACAAACAAACAAAAAGACTAGAAGTTAGAAAGAAGACAAAAAACCCCCAAATATAATATGATATCCCAAGACCAGATAACAGAAAAATTGGCAAGTTTGTTTAGGAGAATGGCAACAGATAGCATCTTTAAAGAAATGAAAAAATGAAATTTGTCCTAAGTGTCATGGTACAAGAACTCTAGAAGAGCTTTCTGAGTAAGCAAGGAAAGCATGCAATAAAGCTTCACTTTCCTGAAGCAGGGTCTGCTAATTATTATAATGCACCACTTGTGCTTGTCCTATAAACACAACCTGCTGTAACAGGATATTATATCTGTGTACAACAGTTACAAAAATAGAAGAGAGAGAGAGAAGTATGAAGGGATATGTAGGATATATCACAAGTTACTAACTTCCATTACATTTATTGAAGGTATCCGTGGCAGATGGAATTGACAATCAAATAACTAACTTGATAGGAGTGAGGTTTCATGCTGTTGTGTGATCAGAATAAGAGGGAGCCTAAGTTTAGTGGTTCAGATGCACACTTTCACCAAATCAGGATACAGCCTCATGACTATAACATATCTCTGGTAATTCTGGTCTGTGTTAGCCTCCAATACGATTAAAACAGTATGTATATTACTCTGTGTACGAAATAAATCCTGAAAGTAACATTGGGCTTGAATCTTCATGGACGGATGTGCTCCACTGTCATTTTGTGACACTAGGTTTCAGATTGCACCTGAATTTAACAACTGCATAGTGAAGGACACTAGTCAGATGATTGCGTCCTCATTCACTGATCTCACTAGAACACAGATCCTATCATCAGATTGCTAGAATCATAACCACTTTTCTATTGAAGGAACTTCATCCACAACTACCTGATGTCTTGAATGGCTTCTCATTACTCTCTATTTTTGGGACTCAAATAATGGAAAGAAGAGTCATATCGATATTTTGGGGGCACATCTTGGCACTTTAGTTTATGATAACCCTTTTGGTCAAAAGAGATCACTCGTCAGGCACAGCTATAGTCTTTGTAGGATTATTTGTGCCACTGACAAGTTATGCTTAAGAATTCTGAAATCTTTTGAACCTGGAATAGGAAAGATACAGAAGTATGTTCCCAGACCATTTCCCACCAAGGCTGAATTGAGAATGTCAAACTGATAAAATGGCAGAGTTAAAAGAAAAAAGAACATCACACTAATTCCCCCCCAATAACACTCCTCCCAATCCAAATTTATTTTCATTTTAATAGTTACTTAGTTTGCAAATAAACAACTGTAAAAAAATTTCTCCTGAAGTCTGATCAACTTTAAAAAGTGGGAACTGACAGAATATTCTAAACCAGCAAGGGTAAGCAAACTGTTAAGATACCAAGATAGCCAAGTTATGTAAAGGTTGAAGATGGAAGAAGTGACACTTAATGTACTGCAACCTCAAAGGTTGTCATGACTAGGATGTTTTAGAAGTACAGAAATGATTAAAACTCTATATGGATTTGAAAAATAAAAACAGTTTATGAAAGAGATGGAATGCAAGGAGGTATTGCATTTAGAATAAAATGAGTACATCCTATGATTTAGAGAATGACTTAGTTTTCACATACAGAGCTTTCTTTTTTAGTTCAAATTTGTCACAATAGAATGCTTTTAAAGAAATTGTCAACTTCTTTCGAGAAAATAATTGTTATATTGAACAAGTGTTTCACTTTGTTCTTGTCCTTTTGTTAAAAGAACCTCTTCTGATAGTTTCTTTTTCTGGAAACTCAATTTTTCTATATACTTGCCCTATGCGTTTGTATGCAGACATCATTTTGCATATAAATGCCACTTTTTCTTTTCTCTGTCAGTCTGTTTTTTAATTCTATGCATTCAGCTATTTAATGAAGTGGTAATGGAGACTGGTTTTTTTTTTCTTATTCCTTTAGTGCACATACATACGTCTTTCTACAATATTTGACTATTAATTACTAATTACTCCTGCTAATTACTTTTCTAGCAATTTAACTGGTAAAGAACATATAATGTCTTGTTGATATTGGCTAGACATATAATTCCTCCTTAGTTTATTCCTTATTCCAAAGATTTCTAAAACATGGATAAACAGAATAGTGGACAGACTGACTTATGATTTATTGGCATCGTGCGTAACAGTTGAACAATAATGGCCAATAATCCTCCTAATTTCCTTAGATTAGAAAGGATAACTGTAAATGAATATCCTGCAAAATGGCACAGAATCTCCTGCAAAAAGGTACAAAATCTCCTCTGTAGACCATCATCTGAGGATTAGTAACACTGGAGCCGTAAACTCCTGATGTTCAGATCCAGTAAATCATATGTGATATGCCACTTCAAAGCATAAAGTACCTAATCATAGAGCAATGATTTTCTGGTTGTGTGACATATGGTCTGCTATCAAGCCATCGTTTCTACCAAGGGAAATACCTGGTAGAAATTCTGGAAAACTTTTGTCTTTTTGATCTCACCATGGGTGACCACAATAGCAGGAGGAATCTCTCAAAGATCCCAGTTGTTCCATCCTTGTCAAAGTCCCTTGTACCCACAGTGAGCTATGTTTGGTTTGACAGACAACATAGAGAGTAGGCAGCACATATGGAAACAACTTGTCACCTGCCTCATCACATGCCGTTACTCACAATGTCTTTGTTCACAAGAAGAATGAGAACAGATAGCATAAGACCTTTTAGGAAGATCACCATGAATAGAGAACTTCAGTACAGGAAAAGAATTTTTCTGAGCTATCTGTTGATGAGCAGAGCTCATCACTTATCAATTACCATCACAAGAAAAAGAGATTCAGCTTGGGGAAGACTAATTTAATTTATTGCCAATTAAAAATAGAGCAGGATGGTGAGAAGAAAGACAAAACGAAAACCATTTGCCACTCCACCACCTTCTTCCCAGGCTTAACTTCACTCCCGACTTTTCCACCTCCTCTCCACCCGAAGCAGCACAGGGAGGATAGCGAATGGGGCTTGCAGTCAGTTCACAATGTTTTGTCACAGACACTGCTACCTAACACTCCCCTTCCCTGGTGTGGGGCTGGATTTCTTCAAGAACTGCACCAGTGTGGATTCTCTCCATAGTGTATAGGCCTTCAGCAGCAGACTTCTACAACATGTGTCCCTGACAGGCCTCAGTTCTTGACAATCTGCCCCTGCATGGTCTTTCCATGGGCTCCAGCTCCCTTCAGGGCTCCAGCTTCCTTCAGGACTCCATTCTGCAGCATGGGGTCTTCCATGGCCTGAGAGACAACAACCTGCTTCACCATAATGTTCTTCATGGGTTGCAGGGGAATCTGCTCTGAAACTTGGAGCACCTCACCCCTCTCGTTATTCTCTGGCTTTGGTGTCTGTAGGGCTGTTTCATGTTTTTCTCGCTTCTTTCTGTCACAGCTGTTCAACAGCTTTTTTTTTTTAGCTTTTATTAAGTAGGTTTTCCTAGAGGTGCCAGCTGGTTGGTTGAGAGGCTCAGCTGTGCTCTGTGGTGGTCTGTTGTAGCTGTCTGGAACTGGCTTTGTGCAGTACAGGGCAGCCCCCAGCCATTCCTCACAGAAGCTGCCCTTGCAGCTGTCTCCTCTTCTACCAACACCTCGGCACGTAAAACAAATGTGTTTGCAAACCCAGGGTGTGTGACATCAGCTTTTACAAGGTAGGCTTGTGCATTATAAGCTGACCAGCTTACATTTGGTACCTCAGTCATTAGGACCAATGAAATAATTGGGACGAAAATTCATAATCTGCATCCATTCATCTTCTACCTTTTATGAAGCATTGTTTTTTAGTCACATCTTCTTCAGGTGTTGAATTAGTAGCATCAGTTTGAAATATATTTCTGGATAATTGAAGGGTGGAGGTCCCTTATCTCAGCTGAAAACCTATTGTTAAGATACCTTCTTGTTAGAATACTGTTTGCCAGCTGTGTCCTCTGCTTATAACGTGAGTCTCAAACTATACAGGTGGCAGCAGCATCAGCTGGAGTGTCCTCAGATGCCTGCAAGTGCTGAGAGCACCAAATTATGAGAGGAGCTGTGGCAGTGTACTTTACACAAACTTGATATCAGGGCTGCTAGTACTACCTGCATGAGAGGCTCTGAGAAGAGCCCCCTCTGACTCCAATTTCATGCCCACCTCTGGTCCAGGCTGTGCAATCAACATCTCTGCAAATAAGCCTATTTATAGAAGGAAAAGCCTTTCACTTTCAGGTGTGCTCTTTTGTTTTTGGAGGGGGGAGGGGTGAAAAAGAAGACAAACAGTCATCCCATCACCGATGTACCAGGAGAAGTTGAGAACAGGAGGCATTCATGCCAGACTGTCTCCTGGGGGTGGGATGCTACATGGACAGAGGAATCCTGTGAGGAGTGTGTTCCATGGAGCAAGACGCTGGAACCTCATGCAGAACGTTAAAAATGACTGCATCCCCCATCCTGTGTGTCTGTCCTCTGCCCACCTCCGGCATCAAGTTTGGGCGGAGGTGGGTAGTAAAACCAGGCCCAGGAAAAGGGGAGGGGTGGGGGGGAAAGGACATTTAAGATCTTCTTGTTCTCTCTTTTTGTCCTACCCTAACTTACTCGGTGATTTGTTTATGGTTTTATTGGTCTGAATTAAATTGATTTTGTTTCCCCTAGCCCAGTCTTGGGGTTTTTTCCTCTTTTGCCTGTGGCTGTAAGTATGCATTTAGTTCTCCCTTGTCCCCTGCCTTGACCCTTAAGTAGTTGTCAGGAATCGATAAAAGTCCGGTCGTGGGTGGTGCGAGTTCCTGGTCACAGAATTAAGACAGAATGGTGTCAAACACATAGGTTTGCTCTTTATTTCATACACACACAAAAGGGTAATGAGGGAAAGGGAAAGCGGAGGGGGGAGAGGAGGGGGTGAGAGTGAGAGAGAAAAGAGAGAGAGAGAGAAAGAGGGGGGTATCCCACTGGGAGAATCGGCGTCCCGAAAGTCCATCGTACAGAGTGAGTGAGGTGGACGTCCCAACGTGAACGGTGCGGTGACACTTTTTATTGTCCATGTCCCCACTTTTTCTCAGTATTTAGGAGGGGATTCTTTGAGGCCTTTTGCATAAGCCCCTCCTTCCGTGTTTCTCCAGCGCACTTGTGCTAAGTACTTTTGGGGGTCTTCAGGTGGTTGTCAGATGTGAGCCTTCATCTCCTTATCCATCATACTTTCCATCTGTGGCTTAACACCTCTGAAGGCTCAGTGGTATGGAGAGGATCTTGCAGTTACATGCATCCTGGCTGTCTGACTCCCTGGGGGGCTGGGGAGGGGGAGTGTGCGTGTGCAAATGTGAAGCTTGGTTGTTCCTTGTAAGCCATGTAGTTATCTGAGCCATACTGTTACCTAATGTCCAGAAAACGGAGATGTCCATCAGGACATTTTTTGTCCCCTAGGGTTGTCCTTTTTTTGTCTGGCGGTCTGGTGGTGGTGTGCATTCTCAGCACTGTCCAGGGCCCAAGCTCATACACAGGATCTGACAAAGACAAGATCTCACTGTTCTGGGAAAGGTTTACAAAAATAGGACACCTGTACTAAGGTTTTCAGAGCAAAATAGAGGCTTTTTCTAGTAAAAAGGGTACATTTGTGGTTCGTGGTTCAGCAATGTTCTGTCTCAGTTCTTTCCAGCTTCTAGTGATGTTGAGACATAAACAATTTTTTTCAGTCTCCGACAGTAGTAGAAGGAGATAAAACTACTGAGTGGATTTAGTCACCACTGAGTCTAAATGGTGACATAGACGAGCCCTTGATCAGGGGCAGGGTAACTGTCAGGGCATTTTCCTACTACTGAGGTGTGTCCAGAATCTTTGCTTATGTGTTTTCCACAAAAGTCCATGAAACCAGTGGGATATCTGTTGCACAAAAGATACTGACACAGACTTACTCAAATAAAGCTTTACTCAGATGGTTCATTGTTGATGGCACATATCAATCCTAAATGTGAAAGTTACTTCTGGGGAAAAAAAAACAAAACAAAAACAAAAAACACCCTCCCCCCCAAAACCCCAAAACAAAAACCCCACCAACCAAAACAAAACCAACAAGAACAACAAAACAAAGGGAAAGTGAAAGGCATATGTTTCCCAGTGACGAGTCAGAAAAAGCGCTGATGTAATCTCTTCCCTCTACATCTCCTCCACAGTAGCAGGTGGTGAAGCCAAAGGTGAATGAGAATGAGAATATTGACTTTCACCACAGTCTTTCCTAGTACAGTATGATTTTAATTGGGACCTGCTCAGTTAGGTTATTCCTGCTTATGATGACATTACTGTGGAATACAGTATGCTTAGTCAGTTATGAGCATTATGTGCTTATTGACTGCTAAGCTCTCTTGCATATGTAATATTAGGTACTGCTTACTGCATATTTAAATTACTAGTATGTTGTTATTCACTAAGTTTTGAACTTCTCTAATACTAACTAAACCATGCAGAATAGGATGCAGGAAAAAAGAATGAACAAAGGGGTGATTCTCATGTCTCTGACATTTATTTTGCATGAGAACCCAATAGTGAGAGGACTGGGGTTTGCAAGTGCAAGAAAAACAGCACGAAAACAAACAGGAGAAGAATTGCATGGGAGCTGTGGAAAACACTGTCACAGCAGCTTGGGTAAAATGTTAGAGAGCTTCACAGGAAAGGCGTGCTGAAGACTTGATGGAAAGGCCCTTCTTGCTACACATGTTAAAGTACTTAAGGCCCCATGCAGCATTGGGAAAGTACACATGGGCACAGATTTGGATGAAGACAGGTCTAGGTGTGAGAATAAAGCCCTTTGCAAGGCCAGAGGTTCAAGGCAAAAGTCTATGGGTGGGAGATGCTAACTAGCAAGTACTGAAAAGTTAATAGGAGGAGGAGGAGGTGGAGGAGGAGGAGGAGTGCAGAGCTTCTATACTTGGAAGTGAGTAATGACATACCAGGCAGTGAACTGAGAGAATAATGGGTTGGAATGGATCAAAAAGGTATGAGAAAATGCCCTGACATCATCATGACGGGAGACCTAAATGAAGTACAAATTTACATGTGATAGTACAATCAGTATATAATCTGCTCAGATTGTTTTTCTAAGGACAAAAGGTACCTTCTTCTTTCAGAAAAGGGCCTCATATATCTGCATTAGTCATTGCAGACAACATGATTTTTCCTTGGAAAATCTTAGTATATTGATCTGTTTAAGTTCTGCTTATCATCTAAGTCGATGTTTCTTATGATCTTTCTATATATTAGATTTCTGTCATAGTTCTTCTGGATCCTTTTCTGAATCTTTACAAGATGCTTTACCCTTTCTCAACTGTACAAACAAAAGCACACTGTTACCATTATTACATATATTTAGGATAGATCCTGTAGGCTACATGTATAAATGAACTGTGCCATCAGTGAGTATCATAGTGGCATCCTATAACAATGCTGTACTTTAATGGTGGCTGTGTGGCATTTTAGGACATTTAAAAGTTTTTTCAGCACACAGCCACCATTAAAGTACAGCATTGTTACAGGAGATGTATTATACAAGTGGGTTTTGCTGAGACAAAATGTTTTTTATTTCCTCAGAAGTCATATTTTTATAAATGCCTTTCCGGGAGGGGGAGTTTCCAGTTTGCAGATCCAGCAATGTAGTACATGAAAATATGCTGCTCTGCCTGCTTGAACCCCTACTGACCCCATTTGGACTGTATTTGGGAATACAGATCTTCTTGCATGTGTGTTTTTTGAAGGTGAAAGGTGAAACAAGTTACAAATAGTATAGACGAACACTGAGGGGATTTTTATGGCATAGCATGGCAGGAAGGGCATCAGGCAGTGCAATAAAATACTAAGCTGACTTGTGGTGTTGACTCGTTTCTCCTGAGAGCGAAAATATTTTTATTGTTCTTTACAATTATTTTCTTCACTTTCACCTTCACTGAACCAAAGCAAGTGTGTGGGTAAGCACACAGAAACAGTAGAAGATGCAAAACTTCTTCTCCCAACATATGGTGAAGCTGGGAAACTGCTATTTGTATTGCATTGTTCACATAAGAAGCTAGGGTTTTAGATTTGGAAGCAAGAACGAGAAAAGCTGATCATCCATGATGGCTGTTGGCATCATTCTTGAAATTACACCAGATTTCTACAGGGTAAGAAAACTGGTCAAAAGAGGTTAATTCCTTAGAGATGACTTTGAAGCTTCTTCTGAGCATCCACAGAGAAGCTTAGCTAAGAGCAGACTGCTCTTGTCAGGAGAGAGAATCAGACAGAAGACATGAAGTCGTATTTCAGCACTGTTTTTGTGCTGCCTTGGAGCCAAAAGTATCTTACTGAGACTTGAAACATATTATTAATTCCTCTTATTCCTGACTGCTGCAAAACCTTTTGTGCTTTTTCTCATTGATCGTGTCTTTACATTTACCCCAATTACCTTTAAATGTTTCATATTTAACTTAGTATCTAAATCAACCTCAGCTATTTTTAACATATTTGAATATTAAC
>NW_010395793.1:69060-70220 GCF_000710305.1 Buceros rhinoceros silvestris | reverse complement strand
AAATATATAAATAAAATATATATTGGTTCTTCCAGTGGCTGCACACTACTGTCTCTTCCCACAACGCTGCCTCAGCACAGAGCACCTCTCTCCAGGTCCATCACCTTTGCTGGCAGTACTTTGCCACACACTGTCAAACGGTGGGAGTCTTTTAGCTGAGGAGCGAGTGCCAGAATTGTTAGTCCTGAGGAAAGGCCATGCCTGCAATTCTTTTGATATTTTTGGTCCCTGCTCTTGGTACTCTTTAACGCTTTCTCAGACTATTCCACATCATGTAACACTGAGCTTCTTAACAAGTATCCAAAAGAGTACCTGATCATTTCTTGCAATCCTGCATTGCTGAAGTGAGCAGAGTCCGATATGTACATGGCACATCAGTCAAGCAATATTGCTGAAACTGAAAAAAAAAAAGATTTTATTTCTTCTCTTAGAAAAATATTTGTGGACAGCTCAGCATGTCAGAAATGGCAACAACAATATGTACTCACATTTCCCTTCACATTTAAGCTGAGCTTAGGAAAAAGGCCAAGACTAAATTCACTCAGTTAAAAATGTGGACATTCTCTTTTCTGTCAAGATACCAACAGAGCTAAGTATATATTATTTCCATAAGCTTGAAGCACACAGAAGGCGCCTTGACTTAGATTGATCACTTTTCATGCCATGTGGCAGATAGAGTTCATGCAAGTCACACCTCCACAGGCACTGCAGTGACCAGTCATCACCCACACATCACCCTGGACACTCTCGACACAACACAGAGTCTTAGGTTTACTCACAAATAATTACTTCTAAAATTGCCTGTTCTAAAATTGCAGGGCTCAGTCTTGGGTAAGCAACTCTTCCTATGAAGTTTGTTACACGGTGGGCTGCCATATGACCCGTACCAAAACTTACCACCCTGGGATGTCCGCACCCTCGAAGCATTTGCTTGAGGCACATGCAGCAAATGTTTGCTCAAACCAGGAGATATTTCAGGTGCTGCAAACACACATACTTATTAATCATTCCCTAGAAATCTACAGAGATAACTGGGAAGTAACACAGCTTACTTTAGATCGTATATTAGATTTTAGGATGCATGCTCTCAAAGCCACAAACCACAATTTTCTAAATAATAAAAAAACAAAAATCACCAACCACCCCCCCCCCCCCCCACA
>NW_010395793.1:57783-68999 GCF_000710305.1 Buceros rhinoceros silvestris | reverse complement strand
AAAAAAAAAAAAAATCAACCCCCCCCCCCCCCCCCAAAAACCAACAACCTACAGGAAAAACATGACTTAGAAACCAGGGCTCAGTTGCCACAAGTAATCATGCCTTTCCTAAGAATAAGCAGTATTAACTGTTAAATCATGTTTAACCTGAAAAGCTGGATTTACAAAATACTGCTTCTAAAAAATAATAATAAAAAAAAAATCACATACAACTTTCAGAAACAGATGAGAAAAAAAATTCAAAACAAAACTTTTTTACATGACCAATCAGAAAGACCAATCGTAGGTTGTAATTTTGATGTAGTTGTCTTTATTCATAATGGATATATCAAGTCTTATTCCCTTAGACAAAGGAAAACTCAAACCAGCAGCTTCTTGATACTGTGCCTCTGACAGTCAGCAGTGAGCCTCGAACACCTACCACCTCTCCTGGCTTGTTCTGAAAAATGACGCTGATGCTGTTGATCCCCCATTACTCAGTCTGCCTGTCTTTTAGAACTTCCTGTTGTTTTCCCTCAAACACAAGCACTTTTAATCAGCTCCTAAGTCCCATGTTTATTTTATCAGCCTCCAGACCATGCAGTTCAGCTTCAGTTCAACCCTGACACTTTCTACTCTGGATAAAACTCATAAGTTTTTGGCCATCTTTTACAGAACTGGTGCATATCCTTGCACGCCTGTAGGCACCAGCACATCCCCCTCTACTCCTGAGAACACACTGGTCATTGTATTTCAAAATCTTCCCATCAGTGGCAGTGTGGTTTCAGAAACATACAATACTGCAGCAATACAGGCAGTTCAAGGAGTCATTTCCTCTGCTTGCCATCCCTGTGCCATGGCATGCTACGTCTTCATTCACCCCCCGTCCTCAGCATGGCTCCACAACCGATGGGATATTGCAAAGACACGAACAAGCAGCCAGAGACTGGGGAAGGGATGGGGCAGGAAGGAGAATCGGGGATGGAAGTTCCCTAGTTCTGCACTGTCGCCAAAGGCTCCCAGCTACAGCCTGGAACACGAGCAGCATGCTGCATACCTTGGCTACAGGAAAAAGACATACTTCCACCACAAAGACTGAAAAAGCCAAACTGAAACTGGCTCATGCAGTTAAGGGTGATTTCAGTGTTTTAAACTGCACCAGGTAGTAAAAGGCCTACCAAGCTCAGGCTCACAGAAGAGCAGTTTCCCACCCTACATCCCTGACATTTAGTTACACTCTCTCCTCCACCACTCGAGAACTCCCACAAACTAGAAAACTCCGAGCAATGAACCAATTTCTCACCCCTAGTCATGCATTAATAGACAAGGATATGTAGCAGAGTATGAACCTGTAAGTCCACCCACACATCTAGAGCAAAGCCAAGAGGATATATATATCTCACAGGTAAGTATTTAAATACTTCAACTATAACAAGTGAAGCACTATCAAGGTGATTTCAGCTAGACTACAAAATGTTACTCCTTCTAAATCAGGGTTGTTTATTAACTGGAGTGATAAAAACTACACAGAAAACCAAACTCTGTAACAAATTAATAACGGACTCCAAGCTTACAAATATTCTGCAATAAGTAGGGACTGTTGTCTTTTTTCACCCCTCAATAGACTTTACCAGGAAGTGAAAAGGAAAAATCTATGCAAGTGTGTCCAGCTTTCAAAAACAACGGCAAAAATGTATTGTTCCCTCTTCTGCTTTGTGTATTAAGGATATGTACTGACTTCACAGAATTACTCCAGCAAGCTGTGAATGATGATGCATGAAATGAAAAAATCTCAGTCCACTGCACAGGAGGAATACAGAGAACAGAAGGCTGTCAACAATACGCTTTTCAGAGGAGAATGGACATCCACAACATCTTCCTTGGATGCAGCTGTGCTGAATTCAGTGACAAGATCTCATGGTATCATATGTGGAAGTAGCGGATACTTCCAGGTACCCTTCAGACAAACTGACTCCAGTTGTGCAAGACAGCACTGAATAATGAATTCAAAAATATCTTTTCATATAAATGAGCAATATTTTCTTTCTCAATTGCTGGCAGTTGTAAACAGTCAGCTGGAGGCTTACCACAACGATGCCTGACAGTCTTCCATTAGATTATTGGTCAGAATAAAACAGCTATTTGTCATCCATATTCCATGTATCTCCATTTTACTCGTTTTATTGCAGGGACAGGCAAATTCCAGATAACACAGACAAATAAATAAACTCTCTTTGCAAATCTCCAGACACTGACTGCATGTTACAAAGCCCCATTGTCACTAAAAACCAGTTCACTGAGAACATTAAACTTTTCGCTAGCCAGGCATTGTGGAACACATGTTACAGGAGAGAAAAAAAGAGCTCTGAATGAACTCCAAAGCAGTAGCTCCACATTCCAAGCAGATCCAATACATTCACTACTGCAAGTCAACTTTTCAAGATTACATATTGCTAAACACTTGCAACGACAGGTTGCTTTAAACATATTCAGTTAAAAAAAAACAAAGGAAAAACATATTCATGCCTATAATAGATGACAGATTCAAAAGCAAAGGCACTGAAAGAGTCACACCAGTGCTTTCACTCGGAAAGGGAAGCTACGCCTTCCCTTTGCCCTTTCTGGGGTGCAAGGTATTCTAGCCATACAGCTGATTCTCTGACACCACGGGCCTTCAGCACAGCTGACCCACCTGTGGGCTGCCTACAAAGATAATATGAAGGTTCCCTGCATGTCCATGTTACAGGTAGACTTGAGAGAGCTGGAACTTGAGTCTCCATGTGACTAGATGCAGGTTTAGAGCACCTGACAGAAGAGGTTTGGTGGGCAATACACATGAAAGCTCACTGCCTAAACAAACATTTATTTAGGAGGAAAATTGTCTGTCTTCTCTTGCTACTTGAGCATTCAGAAATAAGACATCTTCCAGAAAACTTTCAACAATATAGGCCTCATGAGGGTGCAGAGCACACTCATCTAACTACAGATCCAACTATCTTGCATAAGCGAGCACAAAGCTAATCAGCATCTCATTCAGTGGCAAACCTCTGCTGGTGACACGGAACAAGACAGAGATAAATAACACTGCTTGAAAAGCCACGCAGATGATTTGCACTACAACAACTAATTTAAAAAAAAAGAAAAATATTCTTAGCCTACATAAGAACAACACAGACAACAGTAATGAAAAAGGGCTCTAACTTTTAAAATAGCTTGTCTCTTCATGCTGTATAAAAAACCACTTTCTAAAATCACCACACCATTATTGCCATGCTTGCAAATCAGATAGGTTATCGCCTCTTGGTAAATTTGCCAACAAAGTTTGAAGACACAAGACCGTTTCTACAGAATTAGTCCAGTCTGAACTATGCGTAAGAACAAAACCAGTCACCAGTTACAGGTCCCATTTAAGACAAAATGTGGAGGATGAACAAGCTCAAAGTCACTGAGAAGATACACATTTTAAAAAAACAAGTTCTAGACTGGAGTCCTTAAGAATATTTTAAGCAAAACTGTTTCTCTGATATGTATCAGTATATTACTGGTAGATAAAACTTTCCTGTTTAAAACCCCATCCCATTAAAAATGTTTCTATAGCATTAAAACAACAGCCCTGTCTCTCTTGGCTGACTGATGAGAAAGTATTCTGCCTGCTGGTCATGACCATTACTCTCTAACTCCTTCCAGGCTCCCTTGACATTATCCATCAGTCTGTTTTTACAGACCTGTTGAAGATGCTAGAGCAGGACCTGAGGTTGCAACCTACCTGCTGCATGTTTTTTCCACTTCAGAAAGCTGCTATGTAACATCTGCTAGAAGGCAGAGTTTGCTAAAAATGTTATCAAATGAGATAAAGGAATACCAGCTATGAATTTCAGATTTCAACTACATATAAGTATTATTAATATATATTAGTAATACTAGTTATATTAGTGATACAAGCTTTAGTATCACTAAGCATGTACCAGGTAGGCATTGGAGAGAATAACACATTTTTCTCCATTTGCACTCACGTTACTGGTACTTAAGAGATATAGTTAGGGCCAAGTGGACAAGACTTGAAATATGAGCTTAATTTTTTTGTACACTTGATAGAAAAAGCTTTTACAAAATGCAGGAACGCAGCCATCAGATGGAGAAGCAATATTCCACTGCCAGTTCTCAGAATCCTTGAGAGAGGGAACGCAGTTGATTTCTACATAGCGCTAACAAAGCAAGAGGACAAATGCTGCATCTCTGCTTAGTACATAATCAGCATTAGAGAAGAAAATGTCATCGAAGCAGGTTAACTGAAACATTAAAAAACTGCTAGCAAAGACATGGCATTACTTCACCAAGAGTAACTGGAATCCACAGTATAGGCCTTGGCTGACACCTATTTCTGCATAAGGACCTAAATGTGTTATTTGAAATCATACTCTCTCTCTGAAGAAATCCCCCTTGCTTGACAACCGGGAGTGAGTGGCACCTCGAACTTCGGGAACATCTTAGAAATAGCATTTGGAAACACTTCAGTCGCATCTCAATGGAGATTTGCTTATTTAATGTTACTAAAGAATTACAAATGGCACATAACATCTAATTTTACATTACCAGAAGAAAATTAAACATTCTGTTCTGGGCTTTTCTTTGGGGTTGGTTTGTGGGGGTTTTGTTTGGGTTTATTATTATTATTGGCACTAGTTAGGGCACAAATCTGTGAAGTCCTGGGAACATGCCACTGATTTCCAGCAGGGACTAATTTCCAGTGATGTCCAAACATCTTTTGAAACTAAAGCAGATGCAGCGCTCTAACGATGCAGCCGTAGGGCGCTTCTCTCTCCCTCCTGGCCAGAGGCTGTTCTAGTACTCCATTCAGAGAGGACAGTCTTCTGACAAGAGGCAGACACCTGCCCTAGCTATGTCACCATAGCCTAGCTAATGGGAAGCCTTCTCGTCCCTACCAGTGAGTCTGGACAGGATCCCAGTGCCATTCAGAAGTCCTACTGCTCAGCTTGTCAAGGAAGATTGGGTTGGAGCCAAAAGCAAAAATATAGTTTTCCAGAACTTCCTTGGCACAAACTTGGGAACCTTGAAAGTTTAGAATGCTTTTTTGGTTTGGGGCTTTTTTGGGATTTTTTTCGGGGGGGTGGGGGGGGATGGGTTGGGGCAGGAATCTGAACTACTTAAATGTTGCACTTCTCTTCTTGCATTGCTTTTGTCCAAATTGTTTTAGAGGAAAGTTTTGTGCAAGGATTAACTAAAAGGCCTTTCCATAAAGTCAGAGCAACATGATCAGCTGAAAAAGAAAAGTGTATAAATGAGAGGTAATAGAGCGATAGAGCATGTGAGGGTGAACTGAAAGACTGTTTTGCATCACTTTGTTTTTAAAAACTAGCATTTTTTTCCACTGCAAAGCCGGAAAATTTTTCAGTGAACACTAGACAGCTGCATCTAGCATTTCTGCTATTTCACCTCCACCATATCCCCCCTAAACATCCCTGATACAACCATTACGGTTGTAATAGAGGTAGGAGAGAGGTGGGGAGCGGAAGGGACAGTTGCTGCCACAGGCTGGTCTAGACTGTATTTTTCTGATCCATGTGTCAGAGAAAGAAAAGAAAAGGAAACAAGTTGAATGGTCAGTTCTACCTGAAATTTTAGTAAAACTTCATGGAGAAAGTTGCAGGAATTTCCTCCTTTCCATAGTACCTGAGAAATTTTAAATTCAGTAAGGCCATGCAATTCTACTGAGCAAAGTTAACAGAGAAAAAGCAAACCTGGTAAATCGCAGCTAGGATTTTCCTCAAGTATGTTGTAGCCCAGGAAAAATCA
Organism: Buceros rhinoceros silvestris; assembly: GCF_000710305.1. Taxonomy (NCBI): domain Eukaryota; kingdom Metazoa; phylum Chordata; class Aves; order Bucerotiformes; family Bucerotidae; genus Buceros; species Buceros rhinoceros. The sequence continues at coordinate 63,206 of NW_010395793.1, read as the reverse complement.
ATCCAAGAGCCTCCACCACTGTAATCTCTTTCAGCTGAACCTGGTGACATTCTAAATACATCAAAATGAAATATTCCTTCTAGGTTTGGTTGGTCAGGGTGTTTTTGATGATGATGTTGGCTTTTGTTTCATTTCAGTTTTGTGGGGGTTTTTGTCTGGTTTTTTTTTTAGTGGGGGAGAGTTTAGTGCTGTTGCAACTGTGGGAATTCTTTTTTTCACTTTGTTTCTTAGAGAGTTTCAGCGTATTATTAGTATCTTTCATTGTAATTTCTAAGGTGCCATTGTTAGAGTTACTGACAAAGACTTTTTTTTTTCCCCTCCTCTAACTCTATTATAAGGATTTTGGTTAATCTGTTATTAGTCTATTTAGGTTTTTAGTAGTTCCTATTCAACATCTAAAATGAATGGGAAAAAGGACTGTTTCAACTGTCTTGCAAGAGAAAATAATTTCAGTATGCCTAACAATTAAAGAGAAAATTGTAACATTTTACTGCCTCAGATAAGTTTCATAGCTGTTTACTTCTGCAACAATAAAGGAAAAGATAATGACTTCAACGTCTAGAAACACCAGGTATGTTAAATACTCAATTAATGCTTTCAAACTATTATGGCATTAACACTGCAATATAAACATTCCACCAAACAAGTATTTTAGTAAATAATTAAATATGCAAAACATACATATTACTCCAGCAGTGAGAAATCAGCAAGGTTACTCATGCTTGAAGTCAAGAAATTTCTCAGATGAAGATGTTAGTCAAATATCAAATTAATCAGCGTGTTACCTTTCCTACCAATTCTCCCATCAGAGCCTGGCATGTGAAAAGTCTCTTGCATTTTCAAAAGATGCAGAGATAGCTGGAACCTCAGACATTTTTCACTGTTAATACCGAGGCAATCACTACGATAAAATCCTAATGACATCTAAGAATTTAGAGGAGAGTAACTTGAAAAGCTAACAGGATTACATTTCCAAAGGGGCCTGGTCAAGTTAGCACAAAATCTACTATAAACATCAAGCTGATCTGAATTTCATCCTTACTGTTTGACATCTTTGCAATGCAGACTAACAGTACCCCAAAGCATGCTACTTGTTGCATTTTCATAATGAAATCAGACACTAACATAAATTTGCGCAAAAAATGTAGTATTTTTGTTTAGCAATTTTCCAGAACATTTTTTCCAGATTTCTGTAGAGCCAACAGCCTTTCTGCTGACTTCTCTCAGTTTTGGATCAAGTATTCAGTGACTTACACATTCTTGTGCACCTAAAGCACATGACTTGTAACTACTATTACATGATCTAAATATGTAGGGACTGTTTAGAAAAACCCCACACACTGAGATTTCTGCAACACTGGTGTAAAACCAAGGATACAAATCAAATTTTAATATAAAAGAGAGGTCAGAACACAAGTGCAGCCCTCAGGAGTGAAGATGCAAAACAAGAGTGGAGTAGTGTGTTGAAAATATTCAGCAAATACTTCGCACCATCTCCAGTGTAAAGTGAATAGTGAAATTAAGTGACAGGAACAGGTCGCAGGCAACAGACAGAAAGAAGAATTCTACAAGAGAAGGTCAAATGGAAAGATCAAGCTGTTTTTCAGTAAACACAGCATAAAAGTGAACTATAGTAAGTTTGAAATTTCACCAGTTTCGGTGTTTAAATTGCATCTCCACTCTGCAATATGAGCTCCTCAAAAAATCTAAACTAATAAAATTTGCCATAGTATACTGGTATATTAATTTATTTTTATGTAACTGAAAATCATGAGCCACATTCTATAGATACACTGAATTATTTTGAATATCCTGGGATATCCAGAGATGATTATTCATGTTCCTAAGGGTCATTTCTTTAACTTCTGAAGTAGATTCTGTATAGATTTCTTAAACTGTAGAGAGGTTAAGAAAAAAGTCCTGAGCATATTTCCAAGCCACTGCAAATTTCCCATTAAACCTTGCTTGCCTATTTGAACTATATGGAACTAGACTGATGCAAAAGCTTATTTTTATTATTATCATTTAAAGTCCGTAAGAATACAGGAAATACAGAGTTTAACATAACTTCCTTTCCAGGCATTCTCTCTGTCGGGTCTCAGAAAGATATGCATCCTCTGTTGACTGACACAGCGGCGGCTGGACCACACGCTGCAGGTCAGCCATTCCCATCTCCCGTTTGTCCTTGCTGGAAACAAAGCACTGTCTTGTCATTCCAATACAAGAAAGAATTGCACATCTCTGTCAGCTTACAGCTCCTTTTTGAAAGCGCCGCCACACTAACAAGTCAACTCTACTCAGCAGATAGACAACTGTAAATAATACAGCTATTAGGGAGCAACCTTTTTAAGAATGAAAGGATTCTTTCAGCTTTGACTTTCCGCTCAAAGATAATCAGATCTGAAAATAGCTCTACTAAAGGTATCCAAGAAAACAGTTCCTGACCATCTTTGAGGAGTTATTTTGGTGTCAGAGAAGATAAATTATTGGAAAGAGGACCGTAGTCTGCCACATTCTAAATGAACGTGTGAGAAATACTGAGTTGTAATTCTAGCTGTATACAGATGGTAACTATTGTAAAAGTTGTGAACAAGTTCCCTGTGTTCAGCCTGTGTCAGGCAGGGTTTTGGTAGCAGGGGAGGGTGCCACTGGCACGGCTCCTGTAAGAAGTTTCAAGAAGATTCCCCAGCTCCAAGTCAAACCTGCCTCTTGCCAAGGCTGAGTCAATCAGTGCCTCTGAGATAACGTATTTAAGAGGGCAAAACCTGTTGGTCAAGTTCTTCTGTTTTGGGAGCTCTTTTATTTTGGAGAGGAGTTTTGAGAGAGACAACCATGCAGATACCCAGGTCAGTGAGGAAGCCAGGGGAGAGGCATGCTGGAGCAGCCGTTCATCTCCAGCCCACGGTGAGATGGCAGGCTGAGCCCTCGCAGCCCTTAAACAGCAGGGCAGAATCCCACCTGCATTCTGCGGAGAACTCCACGTCAGAGCAGAAGACTGCCCCAAAAGAAGGCCATTACTCTGAGGGAAGCCTGCGATGGAGTGATCCATCACCGGGAGGATCACACACAGCCCACAGAAGTGATCCAGGCTGGTGGCAGAAGCTTGTGGCGGACTGTCTCTTGTGGGAGGGATGCCACGTTGCTGCAGGGAAGAATTGTGAGGAAGAAGGCTTTTCCCCCTGAGGAGAAAGGAGTGGCAGAAACAACGTGAAACAGACTGGAACAGACCACAACCCCCATTCCCTGCACCCCTGTGCCTCTGGGACAGAGGCAGGCCCAGCAAGGAGGAGGGATGGGGGAAAGTTGTATTTAAGATCCAGTTGTATCTATCACTGTCCTTCTCTGATTCACCTGGAGAATTGGTAATGGTTTTGCTATTCTAATCAAATTGATTTTGTTTCCTCAAGCAGAGTCTGTCTGTTGCCTGTAACCATAAATAGTGAGTGAGCCCTCCCTGTCCTCTGTCCCGACCCTCAAGCCTTTTATTGTATTTTCTCCTCCCCATCCCACCAGAGTGGGGTAGGAGCGACTGAGTGCCTGCACGGTGTTTAGTGCCGGCTGGGTGGGCAGCTGAAACCCCAGGTTAAACGAAAACCTCTAAAAAGGCTGTCCGAAACATGGATATGAGTTGCTTATTTGGAAATGAAGTTTGAAGGAGAAGAAAATCTTGCTCCAAATCTCATAAGCTGTTGGCATGGCCATCTTTTATTACTAATTAATCTAATCCAATGGTAAATGCTCACTGCATGCCGTAACAATAAGGTTCACAGACACACAGAGAGAATGATCAAAGCTCATGCACACCCCTATACTTTTCAACTTTAGACCTCCTTTTTAGTAAGTATAGGAGACAGTGAACTTCCCAAAGCCTGAGAAAAACAAAGGCAAAACATTGTCCGGTTATAAACATCACCAGACTGTCAGTGCCAGGGCTGGGCATGTTTACAGACCTCCCGGAGGAACTGCTCAGCCGCTCGCTCCGCTATGGTGCAGAGGAGAGCACAAAGCAGCACAGGCTTTATCTTGTACTTCTCCAGACTAGGAGCATTTCATAACTGACAGAAAAATAATATAAGTCATCAACAATAGCTTAGTAGTTTTACAGTCCGAGATCCAGGTTTATGGTTTATTAATAAAGAGGCCTGGTGTGTCTTGGCTCAAGCTCAAGTTATGCAAATGCTGGCAGACTGAGTTGAAGAGGTTTAGAGCAAATTTCATTGCAATTCATGCTTGTGTAGTTCCAGCCTTTGCTCACCGAGCTCTGCTTTCTGCTTGGTGAGTTGGGTGAATGGTTCATAGCCAAGAAATTCTTCACAGTTGTGGTTACTTAATTCCCTTGGGTACTTGGAATTTACATTTAAACTACGCATGAATACATGTGTACTCATACCACACGTATGCGTGTGAGTTTGTATATACCAAATGTATACACAGAAAGGCAAAACTGTGAGCATCGTACATAGTCAATATTTATAGGAACTCTGGCAAGGCACCGGAAAATAAAATTTCGTTACTACTGATGATAAAGTCACTTGCCAAAGTCTGTGTTCCTAGCATTAGCCTTCTCAGAATTACTGCCATGTACACTTGCATACAGGAATTTAAAACACTAGTAGCTTCTTAACTACATGACGGAAAAACGGATTTCCATCAACAGTTGAGCTTGATTGGTTTCAGTCAATATTGTCACAATTGTAATTTTTACACTGCCTCAGCTAGCACACCTATTCACACATGTGGTCAATCTAGCAAGACTGCTGGCTCAAAAAAACCAGCCGTGATTGAATTGTACCTATCTATCTCCAAAACCTTCCCAACACACTGGTTGCAGCAGAACTTGTAAGTGCCCTTGCAGCAGGTGGCACCACTCACTCTCTTGCTAAGCTGATGTGCTAATCCTAACTTCAGACAAGTCTGGGGAGAAAAATCAGTGAGTAGCATTCATGCTGAAAGTACTTTCTCCAGCAATAAGTTTGCAGAACTTTCTGTGATGAAAATCCACTGGGACGACTAAGATTGAGCAGAAAGAGAAGATAAGAAAATAGTTTTTCCTTGCTGGTTTTGCTTTCTGTGTTTAAGTAGGACTACTCACACTGGTATGTCTAATCCTTGAATCTTCCCCTTCCTCCTTCCCAAAATCAAACAACAAAAACCCACTTCCTTAGAAGAAGTGTGCTCTCTCAGGAGCTAGATCATATTTTGTCCCCCATGGCTCTCAACTGAGGAGCTGAAGTTAGTGAATTGACTTATTATCTTAACTCTGTGACTCCACATTAAATAAAACACTTGGCAAAAGAATGCTGAAAATTAACGCAGCAGGCAACCAAGAAATTTGGAAAATGCTGCAGATGGAGGTTAAATGTGCCAATGGTAACTCCCTGGGAGCCGCTGGCACAATGTTTGAGCCCTCCAGACTTCTGAAG
>NW_010395793.1:56615-57663 GCF_000710305.1 Buceros rhinoceros silvestris | reverse complement strand
GTTCAGCGGGAAACAGGACTCTAGCTAGCACATACACGAGGTATTACTCTGACTATTAGCACTATAATAAGGATAAAGACGACGACAACAAGCCACTCAAAATCTGCCTCTATATCCCTCTAACAAGTTCCTCCATGAGGTTAACAACTTACTTTGAGTAGCATTTCTCCAGTACGAACTTGCTCTATAGTCGCCTGGGCTCCAGAAATGAATGGGTCCATTCTGGAAACTGGCTGAAAACATAATGATCCTCAGGATATTATTTTCCTAATTCTAGTGTTTGGGTTTTATCCAGGCCCTTTCAGATGCTGTGTTCCTGCAAAAGTTTTGTACCTCAGAAAGTGTCAGAATTAAACCAATGTTCAACTTACATACCAATGTTTGAGCACAGTTACTTAAAGTAATTAAGAAACTAATACTGCTTCAGTCATTGAGATATGAGCTAAATCCGGAATGTCTTTGGGGAAGCAAATCTGAAAGAAGAGTACGGGAAAAACAGGGAGGGTTTTCATTCTTGATCCTAAACAAAAAGCCCCAGTCCAAGCTGACTCCCCAAAGTCAGAGTCTAGCCCTTAACTTTGTGCAAGTCTAGATATGTTCACTCATTGCTACCTACCATTGTGTCAGATACACACAAAAACAAGTCTACAACAGAAAATGACACATTTTACATATAAAAAGGAATATCAAGAAGTAGTGGTGTTTGTAGAAGATTGTGACTGTTGGCAATTTCATTTAGAGTGGTCCCTTAGAACTCAAGACCAGAGCGTGATTGTAATACGTGATTTTCTAGTTAACATATTTTCTCTTTTTCTACTTTATTTTTCTGTAGGTATACTACCTGCTGACTTTTAGCTAGAACTTGAATGCCCCAAGGGAGAGAGTTTTCTCACGCAACTCTTCACTTCTGCCACATTATTAGCATTTCTAAGGACTATATATCTGCAAATATTATGTCCTTTCTACTCCCTACAGAACTTCTGAAAGGAAAATTATCAAAAAGAAATAGAACTTCACACAGATCCAGATTTAACGAGGTATTTTAGGG
>NW_010395793.1:45728-56439 GCF_000710305.1 Buceros rhinoceros silvestris | reverse complement strand
TTTTTTTTTTTAAGGACTACTTCACAGCTTTTCTTCAGGCAGACAAAGAGGGAAAACAGCAAAGTAACACCCTGGCAAACATTTCAAAGTATGGTAAAGTTAGGGCAAGAATAGTTCCTCAAGAATCCAGGCGGCTTGCCTGGCCTTTGATTATGCAGCAGGAAAAGAAAAAATTCATATCAAGGAGCTATAAAAGTCTGAAAGACATGGAATTTCATTCAGCTTACAGTGGTTTGTAAAAGAAGGGAAAAGCCAAGTTCCACTAAATCAAGAATCTCGAATTTCAGTCCAAATAAAGAATAAAAATGGTCTTACAATAAGATTGGCATCTAAAACCCATTTGTACTAATTAGGATACCTTGTCCAAATTTTTCCCTGAGCGCTGAAATTGTGATTTTTAACAAATGACTTACCACAGACAAGACAGTAAAGAATTCTCATTTATAAAGATTTTAAGCCATTAATTTTGCTCAGTTTGATTTGTTTAGATTGAATTACTACCTCAAGCTGATTTTAACTATATTTTTCCTTGAAATTTATTAGAAAAACAAGACTACCAAAAAATAGTGTATTGGCCTATATAAACATTAGTCACATTTTACGTTTCTGATTCAACGTGAATGAAGGCCAGGATATTTGGTAGAGAAATTTGACTTTATCATAAAATTGCTGCAAATTTGTAACAACTCTTCGTAGAATCTGGCAGCCACACACAGAGTATATTTTGTTTACAGTGAACTGGTGTGGGGGTTTTAATGACATAGCTTAAAAGGTCTTTCCTTTATCTCCTGTCAAAGTGGTCCATACACAGAACAGTTCCTACTTTATCCTGACCAAGAGGCTATTGGACCAGAGTAAAGGTTTTCTCTTAATTCCATATCAAGTCCATACATTAACGACATTTCACTGAAAGACATTAAAATCGAAGCTTTCAACAAGTACCGATTTGTTTAAGCACAAAAACGGAAGGTAAATTCCAAGTTATGCTTACAGTTTGCAAGAGCTCATGAGAAACATTTTCAATTCCCAGTATTTCTGGCTAGGTTAGATGCCACAGCCGTTAAAAAAAAAAATGTAAGTCCTTCATCTTGTCACACAAAGCAGGACAGAACGACCTTTTAAAATCCAAACAAAAAGAACATAGCAGTGACCTTGCATTATTTATCTCCATTGCCATTCACTGGATAACAATTAGTACGTTGGGATATTAGTCTTGAAAGTCTACAGCGCTAGTGCTCCCCAGTGCCAGTCTAGACAAAAGCAGTCCTCACAGCTTCGCTTCCTCAGGAAATGCTACCACACCTCATGCTCGTACCACAGGCAACATTAATTCCTGCAGAAGTACACAAACTATCTCACAAAACAGCCTCACAGAGTTGCATAGTACACGACACAAAGCAGATCCACTTACAATAAAATTCATTCCTGGTGAATTTTTGGCCTGCGTGATAAAGAAAGTAAGTAAACAGGTTTTCCTTTTACAACAGAAAAGGATACGAGAGAACTTTGACCTACTGATGTTCAAATCACTCCACATTTCTGAAAGCATCCAGGTACCATAGCAAATAACAGTAAAAAAAACTCATATGGTATCAAGAGATGAAGCATGAGAGCAATTTTCAAAATCAAAGCTTTCCACTGTACGTTCTGTTACCCAGTTTTAGAACTCTGACCCTGTGCAGCTGAGAAGAGCAAAACTGACACATAAAATCACGGAAAAGGTAAGCTTTTAGACCACTGCACTTCCACAGCCACGGAAAATCCAGCAAGTGCAAATGTTACACGCCCCACAAAAGAGACTACTTGCTAGATGTGCTAGAAAATATTTAAAAAAAAAAGTAACAGTTTCAGGTCTCTAAGATTTCAGTTGTTCTTTTCAAGTTGAATGGACCTGTTGAACAGATGCAGAAATTACCAGAAGGAATTAACAGATACGTACACAGCAACACATTTGTAAACTCCCTCTCTGCTTCAGAAGCGAGGCTGAGACCACACACACAAATCTTACTCTCCTCAGAGCCTTCTCAACAAAAGAAAGCACGAGATGTCATCGGGTTCACTACAGGCCTACAGGCGCTCGCTTTCACGCACGTGGTTCAGAAACAACACTATCAGCCTAAAATATTCTTGTTGCAGACACACATTTAATGACCCCTACTAACACAGTATACAGCAGCATTACCTTTTTATGGCCTTTTTATTTCAAACGTAACAAAATGACTTGACTCTTTCTCACGAGACACTATAAAATAATACACTTAAAGTGAAATTCCACATTCTAATATATCAAAGACTTAGAGGCTAACTGAAGTAAAATCCACATCTCTGGTATCAAAAAAAGTCATAACAGAATAATAACAATGTCGTACAACAAGCAATGAATAGATATGAATTACTGAAATAGAACAGCATCCTCAATTTTTCTCTAAAGGATGCCAGAAGATGCTTATTCCCGTTAATAAGCCATACATCATCTGAACAACACCAGTAGTTAATTTATCCATATGACCAACATAATGTCATCACTTAAAAATTAATATTCAAACCATCTCTTTGCACAGAAGTACCAATCAGCTCTAGTAACAACAGCTACTCTCATAGCCACCGTGTTTGCATCACTAAGGAACATTATCACCTTCTCATATCGCTCTTGGGAATATCAGCTATTAGAACCAAACTCTGAAATGGATTAATATGCATATATTATGCAACAGAAGTAAGGCTCTAAATTATGCCAAATTCCCATTTTCTAGAGATGCAAAAAAGCTCCTTGACCTTTGGCAAAATTTTGAAGAAGTGCTCTCCCCATAGTGCCCTATGGCTCCGATGAAACTTCAGCAGATGAAATTCTACCTTTTCAGTTATATCTGTTGAATATAACTTGAGTCACGAGTATTATATACAGGGGAAAAAATCCTTGTCCAGTATTATTTATTATGAGTAAATCTCAGGTTTATCTATGTATATGTAAGTGGCTTAGCATTGTTATTAGTAGCCCAAAAATTAATTCTCAACACCAATTAACACTCAGCAGCCTTGAGTCTGCAATCCATTTATTCCTGGAGCTAACTCTCATTAATGGCACTGCCCCTTTGAAAGTACACCCTCAGAGAGAGAAAAATTCCACGCATACACACAAAAATGATCCACTTTGCAACAGACTGTCTTCAAGAGCATGCAAATGTCTGGAACAAATTTTGCAAATAAAAATAATTAAGAACCTAGTTGAACATGGAATACAAGATCTAACACAATGGGATTTTGCAAGCTACGGATCACGCTAGGCTAACTTGTCAGCTTTTCTTCAATAGATTTTCAATACAACTTAAGTGAGTACACCAAAAATCTTATCTAACAGGATTTCAGGAAAGCATTACAGATGGTGTCATATTAGAGCTAGCAGTAAAGTCAGAAAGTGAGGATTAGCACACGCGAGGAATTAAGGAGTTGAAGGGAGAATGAAAATGGCAGCAGTAAAAGGGAACGTGCCTGGTAAGAAACAGGTTATTTGAAATTCCTCAAGGATTATGAAGTGTTTTATGAAATATTTTATTTAGTATTTTCATCAATGGAGTGGACACAAACAGGAGTGAACAAGTGACACTATCTTTAATAAAGGTGAAGATGAAGTTATCAGAGATAGAAATCTTGAAGACTGCAGTAGGAGAAGCAGCAAAATTCAATAGCATAAAAAGAAAGTAATTTACTTGGCTAACTTGAAATTCATGCATGGAAAACCTCTGAAGGAAGGATACAGGGAAAAGGGAAAACAGGGAAAAGGGGATCATAATAAGACTATAACCTATCAACATGATACAGCCACAAGAGAATATGCGACCTTAGGACACACCAAGTAAGAAAAAAATAACACAATTGTACAAGATGTTCTCCGATCAATGCATATCACACTCACCTCCTCTCCTCAAGAAAGTGTTATTTAAACTACAATTGGTACAGAAAAAGACCCCTACGTTCAACAGGAAAACAAATAGACAGTAAGAGGGAGGAGTTGTGGGTTGTTTGGGGGATTTGGGGGCTAGGAAGGTTTGAAATCTGAGCAAAAGAATTGTTACAAGTAGGGCCAGGGCACACACAGACCTGGAGAACTACTTCAATGCTAAAGGACAACACTGACAAAAGAAAGAAACAAACCCAAACAGGTATTAGTTGGCTGTGAGTAAATTTAGGTTACAAATGAGAAAGATCTGAACAATTAGATCAATTATGTCTTTCACAGTTTTCCTGACTGCTTTAAACATAAAGCTCTCTAAATTAATTAAAGGAATTACGTGACATGGAATTTGCAGTATTAGGGGACAAAAAACTTGATGACATGAAAACTTCATTCCAGTTCGGTTTATCCATCACTTCATATCATGTTAGGAAAAACGAGTAACCTCTTTTTACACCTAGGAACCAGAAAGCAGCACATGAAGCTGATTGACATTGAAAACCTGTCTTCTGCTGTGGAGGCCAATCATCCTGTCCAAAAGAGTGACCTCTGGGGAAAAACTTGCCATGACACATACGGAAAACACACTGTTCAGACACAAACCTTTTGAATTGGCTGCATATTTTCAGCATTATCAGTTCCTCATTATTTTGAGACTATTTGTAGACATCTCTTAGCATCTACAGCAAGAAATAGTCATGGCAAATGCAAAATAAAACTTCCTGAGGAGTGGCTGACCTAAAACTTCATAGTCTTTAACGTACTGAGCACTCCTGTTCACAACCTATTACCTACAATATATTCCAAAGCATCAAGTGAATACGGTAAAATCAATGAATTACAGTTCTTGCCCTAAAAAAAGGAAAATGTTTGAGATAGATTAGCAACATCATGGGCAGATATTATCATTTAGCAGTAATCCCTGGAGTATAAATTAAGGTGTTTTTCATGAATATATGTCCTGTTTGTTTCAGGAGAAAATAGATACCAAAAAGAAGTTTTCTCTTCTCCCAGTTGTGTTCTACCACTATTTCTTTATTTAACTCTTACCCTCCTCTTCTACTGCTATGACACTTCTGCTTTCTCCCAGCCCATTCTACTCTACTTTCATGCATGCAGTATTGGACACCAATTTACACGACTCCTCCCCCCACACCCACCTGCCCCCAAAAGCTCAGCCCCCTGCACAGGTATAACCCCCCTGCACAGGTATTTATCTCGACCCTGTGCAGTGTGACCTCTGCTGCTAACACATACATCCATATATACACCTGTATCACTTCAGCGTCACGAAAAGAGGCCGGGCAGACAGACAGAGCTAATTATTACAATTTCTGAGCTGTAAGGGGGGTTACTCAAACCCTTTGCAATTTGATCAGCCTGCTAGTTTCCCCAGAAAGATGAGATCCTTATGCCCAACCTGTCTACCACGCTTCAGTTAAGAAGGGGACCCTTCTCGGGTGATTTTCAACTTGGCCAGCCTGCCAGGCTCACGCTGGCAGCATCACTGAAACCAAAGTCCCTCTTGGTAGCCCACAGGATTCTAGGATATTCGGTAACCTATTCAGGGACTCTCACGAACAGCGGCACTGAGTCAAAGCCCTTAAGTATTAAATCAACATTAATAATTTATTATACAGATTCGTGACAAAATGCAGATTTGAATGATACTGGTGACAGTGTATTGACTGCGAAGATGGATTTAAAGTGAAAACCTAAACATATAAACAGACCTCACATGCAAACAAAACTAACCACTAGTGACTATTAATAGCTAGCCTAATGTTAGTATTTAAATGCACATAACACAGAGCTCTTACCCAACAGGCGTCCCTATGGCAGGGGGGAGGGGGTGGGGAGAGGGAGAGAAGATAGGATCCGTCGTCCATTGATCCTAAAGTTTCGATAATAGTCTTCTGTTCCCCAATTCCCCCTTTCATTCACCACTTTTTATGTTTCTATACTTTCACATGGAGCTTGAGTGACTCCAGTCATACACTCCTTTTGTTTTGATTGGATTAAAAAAATCTCTTGCTTCACATTTAAAGGTACAGGTGATAAAATACAGGGCGTGTGACCAGTGGGGAGTGGTTGTACCTCGGAGGCAGGTATCCTTTGGGATGGAGGTGTGGTTTTGTATTATAATAACATTATAATGAGCAAAGTTCAGCTAGAGGATACGGTTTCACCATCTTTGCTGGCACAGCAGCTGTGATCCATCTTTCTTGATAGCCGTTAGGCAGTTAATTGCAGCAGCCCACTGTTATCTCCAAGAACAGCAACGGACTGTATCACCTCCGTGTTACTCTCCTCGCCGTTCGGTACATTTTGCTCGGCGGCCATAGGCCTTATCCATGATAACCGCATGCCACCCTTAGACCAGTTGCTGCGTTTGACTTCATGGCTACACCTCGTATCAAGATATGAGCTAAAATCTGGGGACCAGTGTTTCCCTCACCTCACCATTATCCGTTGTTTTCCCACACGTCGGTCACTATTAAGTTGTCCTCTCTTGATTCTCTGATGTGTGGACCTTGCAGCTCTCCACAATACAAGAGTTCCCATCAGAACTTTTAAAAACATTATGGGAAGGCACACTTTCCCTCACCATCATGGAGCTCCAAGCCACAGTGAAATAAGGAGGCCATGATGCTTTCCAAGCATCCAACAGAAGCCTTTGCCAGGAAGCCCATGCAGCTGTGAATAGCACTGCGTGTCAACCTGCCATCTACATCACAAACGCAGTATGTGCACTGTCATGAAGGGCTCTGTTCAAGAAAATGAACCAGAACTCAATTTGGCTATCTGTGCAGGTGTTTTCCTCTCTACGGGTTCCCTTACTAATACCCAGGCTTTCACTGCAAACATCTTTGTAACATCAACGTGCTTTCCACAGCACAAAACCATGGGGTAATTCATTGGTCTTCTGCAACGTGAAAAGATTATTTCTATTTCAGTGCTTGCCTTCCAGCCTATGCAAGGAAACCTTGTGAACGATGTCACTCTCCACTTAAATTACATCGCCTCATTTGCATTTTAACTTTCATCTGGGAAAAAAAAATATAGATACAACCTAAGAAACAATTTAAGTGTACACATTGCTCTGAAAATCTTTCCTATTAGGACTATCTGAAAAAGAATATGTCGTCTTCATACTCAATGAGGAGAGAAAAAAGGAAAAGTCTCTTGAATTTGTGAAATCAGCAGCAATTTGACCCTCTGTCTCTCCAATTTATCTTACTGCTGATGCAAAGGTTCTCTCTCTCATTTGGCCTTTCAGCTGGCCAATGGCCATTTGGAGAACACAAATGTCACGACAGTAACACCTTTCTTTACAAACACAGAGGTGGAGACCATCACCAGCCTCTTCATGATCAGATCAGCCATTCATCCTGTGTACTGAATGAAACAAGATGGAAAGAGAGACAGAAATTGAGAAAGTCTACACTTATATGACGGGAATTAAAAGACTGAAAAAACGCAGGGCTTTTGCCTCTTCTGAATCAAATCACAAACTCCTTCATTTACCCAGGTCACTTATTCTGAAATGTTACGACAGATCTTTCCCTTCCGACTCTTCTGAGGTACTTTAAAGAATCCCTCTCTACAATAAATATGTCTCCTGAAGTACGCGTGGCTGGTAAGGCCTGCTTTATGTAGGAAGAAAAATGAATTAAAATTCTGAGGGCTGCTCTGCCACTTGTATTTGTTTCAGTCTGTGCTCATGCTATGCTCCAAAGAAACTGATAAAAGCAAAAAAGCAGGTACATTCTGAACTGTTATTCTGTCAAAACTGCATTAGAGATGAGAAATAAATCTCAAGGTGCATTACTTTGTTAAGCATGAAAAGAAAATCATCTCTCTCTAAAGTCCAGTTACTCTCCCATTTCTAAAGCAGCTTTGCATTGTAGAATTGCCCTATTTTTGAGTCGCCAGTGAAAGAAACTTTAGTTTTGTGCTGGAAAGTTTGTGTTTTTTCCTCTGGGATTATCACCGCATACAGTGTAGCATCCTGTGACTCACAGGGAATTAGAATTTCAAAACAACAACAACAAAAAACCCCCACAACAACAAAAACTCAACCCCAACCTAACAGTCAGGAAAAATAAAAGCCAGCAACATTCATACTTGATACAAGAACCACCAGCCTAGTACAGGAAGGCTCATTTGGAAACGTGCTAGAAAATCCCGGTACCTCTGTCCTTCAGAACAAATCAGCTAGAAATTAACAAGATGATGATAGGTAGATAGATAGGTAGAGAGATAGAGAGGTGACAGATAAAGACGTTGTCAACCAAAGGTCTGGCATTTTTCAGATGTACCAATTTTTATTTTTTTTTTTTTCTATTTACATCTTTCCAATAGAGAGGTGACAGATAAAGACGTTGTCAACCAAAGGTCTGGCATTTTTCAGATGTACCAATTTTATTTTTTTTTTTTTACTATTCACATCTTCCAAATCCTTTTTATCAGCTACATTATCAACACACTGTTAGTGTACAATACCTCACTTCAACAAGGAAACGTGTTTAGGGATCAAGAATGCAGGCCTTTAACACAGAACTTCACCCTGAGCTCACCGGATGCAGTTGTAGACGGCAAGGAACCACAACCACCTTTGTTTCTTTGTAAACAGCCTACAAACCCAACACACGCTTCCTCCGTACTAAATATGCATATCAGAGGAGTGAAAGGGAGGCAGCAAAAGGCTTCCACATCCTTTTTTTTAGTACTCAGTTCTCTCTTCTCTTGGACTCCCAGGTTTTCTAATGTCTCTCCCATTCTACAAAGGCTCATCCACTCATCTTTTCCCCTAATTGAATAAGCCAAATTCTATGTCCCTGAAATCAAACTGTTGCTGCCTGCTTTTAGGAGGAGAGTGGAATCTGCTTCCTGAAGAGTGTACACAATCCACCGAAGAAGCTGTTCTGTGGATGACCACGGCCTCCCAGATCTCAGCCACAGACTAACAACCACTCCAGGACTGTGATCTACACTGGAAGCTGGACTTCAGCCCAGCTGATCCAGCTCTTCACACAGTCACCTTGCCATGTGACACAGGGAGAAGGGCTGCAGGATCAGGATGAACCTTCTGGAGTCAGATGTGTGTGGATTACACACCACAGTCTAAGGAAACTAATTTGAATGCAAGGAAAGGGCTAGCAAAACTATAAACATTAGAGCAATCGGGTTTTTAACCTAGGGAGCAAGAACATTAAATACACACACACAGATTTCGATTGATCGCAGTTGCTGAGATTGCACACTGGAAAGCTGTAAAGAAATTAGAAAAATATCGGGGAAGGGGTGCAATGGGGGAGGGACACCAAACCAAACCGGTCTACACTGCAGTTTGGAAGTAAAAACAAACTATCTGTTCTCAGCCACGGGAAGAGGAGCAAATTTTAAGGAGGGAGCAGCAGTACGTTTTCTCTCAGAATTTCCTGAAGAGTCTAGAATAGACCAGGGAGCATGAGAGATGTGGTGGTGCAGCAAACAGGAGTTACTGGTGACAGGCAACGCAACCTCTAGCAAAACATTGCTAAGGCTTCCCCAAGTAAATCATCCACTAATCCGCTATTGCCAGTGTGTTCTGCAGAGGCAGGACACCTCCTTACTACGTATTACTGGACAGTTTTAAGTACTTTAACAATTTGTTATATTCAAAAACTGCTTGTGGGCAAAACTGAAACATACCTTCTATGTAAAGCAATTTTTTTTTTGGTAGTACAACTGAAATCTTAACTGTCTAATCAAAGAATTGTCATTAGTCCAAGTTGATTACAGAAAAATGATTAAAAAAATACTCCACAGAAAAAAAGTCTTAAACACTTCCAACTTAAAATTGTCACACACACAAGTGCTAGTACTTACCCGTTTCCCCACTATTATGCTCACACTTCCTCTGTTCCTCTGGGTCCTAACATCAACAGCTTTTGCGTGGCCGTGGTAGATGTACGGCAAGTTGTATGCATGCTAGGTCTTTCACAGGGAATAACATGATGTTAGTGGTTTCTTCTTTGTCAGTCCAGGATCTGATTGTGGTCATTTGTAAATATTTCCTAACACACTTTTACAGGTCCCTTTTCCCGCATTGGTCTGCAAGTCCACATTTTATATACATTTAATATATGTATGGTGTGCTTTATATTTGTTAGATACTCTTTCTTTGTTACCCCAAAAGCCAATTTTGTCCAATTCCCACACCCGCGTTCCTGCTACCGAGCACTGGAAGGTTTTTTTACAATCTTGAGGGTCTCCAGTGCTAGCAGGAGTGTCCCACCTCCTGTTATCCCCTACTTATACTCCACTACACTGCATCTCACATCCCAGATTTCCAGGCACCTGCTGTCATACCATCCCCGCATTTCTACATTACTCTAGAGTCATATCTCATTCTACACAGAATAACTGCTTGTTACTTTTATGTATATGAGAACTAATTTTGTACCATGCAAAGCTATCAATGGGCAAAACAAATTAGACACAGCTACCTGGTCAGAAGAAAAATTGTTGTCATAGCAAGTCCAAGTTAAACCAAAGCTCCAGGGAAGTCAAGCGGAGTTCAGCAGACAAAGTCAGACAAACCTCAGTTCAAGGGCCTGCAAACAGTACAATGCTTGGGGCCTGTAGCTACCAATGACAATATGCCATTACTGTGCTACAGGACTACGAATTTCAATCACAGTCAACCACACCAGCATAACTTCAGTTTCGCATTAAGACTAAGCTTCATTATTTCAGCAGTTCCCAGCAGGA